>NW_026606774.1:200000-360000 GCF_029890125.1 Rhinichthys klamathensis goyatoka
TGAGTGTGTGGTAAGTGTGTGTGTGTGTGCGTGAGTGTGTTTGTGAGCATGTGTGAGTGTGTAAACGTGCTGAACATGCATGAACTTCATATTTGAGCTGATGTTTCTCGGTGTGTGTGTGTGTGTGTGTGTGTGTGCAGGAGTATCACGCTCAGCTGGAGGAGATGCAGGTGACCGTCAGACAGCTGGAGGAGGATCTTTCTGCCGCCCGCCGACGGAGCGACCTGTACGAGACCGAGCTGAGAGAGTCCCGACAGACCAGCGAAGAGCTGAAGAGGAAAGCAGCCGAATACCAGCAGAGGATACAGAAGGTGTGTGTGTGTGTGTGTGTGTGCGCGCTTTATCACGAGATACAGTAACACTGACTGGACTCAATCATGTCTCAAGCAATCGCTCGATCAGTGTTTCAGCCACAGAGAGGCGTCAATAACAGCTGGAGAACAATGTCACTTCATGATTTATTATACTTAACCAGTAATTATTATATTTAAATTATTTAAATAATATAAGAATGATTTACTATAGAGATAAAGAGAACAATGCAATTTCATCTCTATATAAGATATATAAAAATGTTAAGAATTTTGTTAGATTATCTAATGTCTAATATTTAGTTTATCTGTCTATATTTACATAGACTGAATTTGTTGCTCATGATTATAAAATAATTTTGAAATTTTAAGAAAAAAGTTTTGTAGGAAATTATAAATTGTGCATATGTATTAATTCCTTTACAAAACAAAGATATTTTTGATGGACTGGAGCTTAAAGGCACGCCAGGATTAAATCTGGACACAGAAGAAGCTCAAATATAAGAACTTTCATTTGTGTCACTAAATCATTCCCAGATTTACAGTTATTTGAGTAATCTGGCATGAGAAGAACAGACGGAGTAAAGAACGAGTGGGAGAGGCCAGACGTGTGAACCTCGTGTGTGTGTGTGTGTGTGTGTGTGTGTGTGTGTGTGTGTGTGTGTACTAAAGTACTTGGTCACTGTATAGCTGTCTAGATATTGGAAGAACCATTATTGGTCCACACACTCACAGACATTCACACACACACACACATTCACACTCACACACACGCGCACGCGCACACGTACAAACACACACGCATTCACACTCACACACACACACATGCACGCTCACAAACAAGCAGGCACACACACACAGACACGCACACACTCACACACACACGGATGTGCACGCTCACAAACAAACAGGCACACTCGCTCACACACAAACTCGCGCACACACACACAAACTCACACTTGCGTGCACACACACACAAACTCACACACACTCGCACACACACACGCACACACACAAACTCACACTCTCGCGCACACACTCGCACTCGGACTGAATTTGAAAGCTGAGTCTTTGTTTCTGATCAGAAGTAACGCAGCTCAAAGCTCTCTGTGATCATTGGATGGGAGGAGCAGTGTGTTGACCTCTAGCAACCCTGGCCTGAACTACGGCGGATTCTCAGGCTCAAACAGGCTCTATTTTTTGATCGTCAGGATATAATTGGCCCTGATCATCGGCTGTTTTTAAACATTCGACTGATAGTGAAAAGAATTGCTTTTATCGGTCGATGCTGATTATTGTCTGTTACATCGGTGCATCCCTGTAGATGTGTACGTTAATGATGGATAATATGCATGATTGGATATAATGCTGAAATTGAATGAACTTATTCAATCTACTCTGATGCTGTGGTGTGATTTTGAGTGTGTGTGTGTGTGTGTGTGTGTGTGTGTGTGTGTGTGTTGTGTTCAGGCGAAGGAACAGGGCAAAGCGGAGGTGGAGGAGCTGCTCTCTAAACTCGAGAAGGTACAAACCACCATCACACACACGACGACTGAAATTCATTAGAAATCTGATGGTGTCCCTCGAAATGAATAATTGAAAGCACAGTCTCAATAATTCATCCGTCATCAGATTAGACCCAAAGACTCTAAGCGTCCTCTTCTCCGGACGCATGGACGTCCCTGTGGGCTTTATTACAGCTTTGACTGAGTGTTTAAACAGAGCTCATGATGAGCCGTCACAGTAAGATCACACTGCTGCTCAATTATTATTATTATTATTATTATTAATAAACCAGCTCATTTCCCAGAGTGACGCAAGACCTGGAAATATCAGGTTTAAAGTTTAAAACCACAAAAAAATAATATAATCTTAAATTCATGGACAATTAGATTGTGTGTGTGTGTGTGTGTGTGTGTGTGTGTGTGTGTGTGTGTGTGTGTGTGTGTGTGTGTGTGTGTGTGTGTGTGTGTGTGTGTGTGTGTGTGTGTGTGTGTGTGTGTGTGTGTGTGTGTGTGTCAATCATCCTCAATGATGCTCACTTCGCTCTTCATACTGAAATCTCTCTCCGGTCAAGTAGTTTCATTTTGAGAGGACACTCTTCTGCATGAATAAATGTTTTTATAAAATGTGATGATAAGCTCATCTATTAATATCAGACATTCAAGCACTACTGATACTTGGCCTATAGATAGATATTCATCACCAGAGCTGTATATCGATGCAGGGTAGTTTACTAATAACGTGGCACTTGACCTAATAACTAAAAAAAAAAATGTTTAGGGTTTATTATTATTATAATATATATATATATATTATTTTCTTATTTTATGTTTTGTTATATTTTATTTTCCATCTTGGGCCATATACAGGGAAAGCTCATTCTATTTTATATATTTTATTTCTTGTTTAATTTAATATTTTATTTTATTTTTTTATTTTAAACTATTATATTTCTTTTTTTTATTTCTTGTTTAATTACATTTCTAATTTTTATTTTCCATCTTGGGCCATGTACAGAGAAAGCTTATTTTATTTCTTGTTTAATTTAATGTTTTATTTTATTATATTATTTTTAATTCTTTTTTAATTTGATTAATTATTTATTTTATTTTGTTATAAAATGGGCCATATACAGGGAAATCTCTTTTTATTTTATTGTATACGTTTTATTTTATTTGAAATTATTATATTTTTTGTTTAATTGAATGTTTTATTTTATTTATCTCGGGCCATACACAGAGAAAGCCTCGACAGGTGTCCTCCTGTCCATCGCGTTTTATTTTATTTATTTAATATATATGTATTTAAATTTTTGTTTTGTTTGTGCATTATGATGGGCCAATGTTCTGTAGGCTACTTTGAATCCTGTCAAATGAAAAGAGTTTTACGGTTTGCAGTGGAACACAAAAGCCCTAATATTACTTGTATTCAATATCAGCCTGATGCCAATAATAAATAAATAAAGACAGACATTAACACATGATATAGTGAGCGATAAATCACACATCAGTAGTCGTAGACGCACTTCACTGTGATCATCTCGATGGTTTCCTCGCCGTCCTGGTGCTAAACGCCTCTTTGACTCAGTTGTACGTCTCTGTCAATAACTGAACACGCGCTGACGTTTAATTTCCTCTAATTCCACGCTCGTCTGCTGTGATCGCCACAGTGTGTGACACACGACTGACTTCATGAGGATTCTGTGTTTCAGACTAACGCCGAACAGCAGCTGAAGATCCAGGAGCTGCAGGACAAACTCTCAAAGGTACCGTGTGTCTAATGATTCACTCGATTGAAAGTACAGTAAAAAAAATTGAAATAATATTAAAATGTAAAATATCTGTTTTCTATGTCAATATACAGTAAAGTATAATTTATTCCTGTGATCAAAGCTGAATTTTCAGCATCATTACTCCAGTCTTCAGTGTCACATGATCCTTCAGAAATCACTCTAATATGAGGATCTGATGCTCAAGAAACATTTATGATTATTATCAGTGTTGAAAACAGGTCAGATTTTTGTGGAAACCCTCAGATGTTTTATTTCTCAGGATTCTTTGATGAATTGAAAGTTCAAAAGAACAGCATTTTGAAATTAAATCTTTTGTAACATTATAAATGTCTTTACTGATCTGTTTCATGTGTCCTTGATGAATACAAGTATTCATTTCATTAAAAAAATATGTATTAAGTACAGCAAATACTACCATGATCTATTTTACTTCAATGGATATTAGAATTACAGTGAGTTGGAGGTTAAATGTGCTTTTTTTCATGAAAATAATGTCACAAAGCAAAAAAAGTTTCATTTATTTATGCGTAATATAATTTCGTTTGATTTTGATGTGTAATATGAATGTTCTAGTGTCAGAAAACGCCTGTCTGTAACATTATACTGTATATTAATATTCATTAACAGTCTGTAATTTTGTTGCACACAAACACAAGCCCGTTTGAATGGGCATCTGACCCCTAGAGGATCTGTAGGTCATAGATTGACCTTTTGGCCCAAAACTACATGCGCACATGTTATGTTACATTTATAATATTCAATATTTTATGTTTCTCAAATTTTATATGATTAATTAATTTGTTTGCAGTCTTATATTTGCTCTATCAGCATCTTTCATACTTTTAATCTTGTTATTTAAAGTTTAATTAAAAGACTTTTAATTCTTGTAACCTGGGTTACATATGTGACCCTGGACTACAAAACCAGTCACATGGGTCAATGTTTTGAAATTGAGATTTATACATCATCTGAAATCATATTAATAATAGATTTTATTTATGGTGCGCTTTACATTTCAACTAAATCTCAAAGTGCTACAGTAGCAGGGGGTTAAAAACAGTTCCACAAAGATAAAATTAAAATCTTAAGTGTTAAAAGGCCTTTTGAAATAAAAATGTCTTTAGTCCCTTCTGAAAGCTGAATAAATACTCTTTCCGTTGATGTAAAGTTTGTTTGGATAAGACAATATTTGAAAATCTGGAATCTGAGGGAAAATCGATTCACTCACAATTTTTTTTTTTTTTTTCATACATTTACGTTTGGAAATTTACAAAATATCTTCATGGAACACAATCTTTACTTAATATCCTAATGATTTTTGGCATAAAAAAAAAAAATC
This sequence comes from Rhinichthys klamathensis goyatoka, assembly GCF_029890125.1. NCBI lineage: Eukaryota > Metazoa > Chordata > Actinopteri > Cypriniformes > Leuciscidae > Rhinichthys > Rhinichthys klamathensis. The sequence goes on from NW_026606774.1 coordinate 204,946, forward strand.
GATAATTTTGACCCGTAGAATGCATTGTTGGCTATTGCCACAGATAGACCCGTGCGACATGTGACTGGTTTTGTGATCCAGGGACGCATATATAATGTGTATAACGCTACATGTGTGACCTCTGACCCCGCAGGCGGTGAAGGCGAGCACTGAAGCCACGGAGCTTCTGCAAAACATCCGTCAGGCCAAAGAGCGTCTGGAGCGAGATCTGGAGCGTCTGCGCAGTAAATCTGACCCCAGCGACACACTGCGCAGACGCCTGCGGGAGACCGAGGTGCGACCCTCACCTCACACTGCACACAAATAATCCGGTAGTAATCAGATCGACGGCTCAATCGCACTGAAAAGCCTTCATCTAAACGCCTTACTCGATCCGAATGAGCTCAATCGGATTAAAATGGGTGTTTATTCCTTTTCTAATCCGATGGAGAGAACATGTAAACACATGATCGGATTGAGAACCGAAACAGAAAGGACTGCACATGTAATCCAGCAGCCGGACACTGAAGTCTCTCCGGCCGCCGCCATTGGCTAGCAGACCATCACCTGCTGTTAGCACTCCATCGACTCCCATTCATTTTGGCGTCACTTTGACAGCGAGTAACTTTACATCTGAGGCGTTTAAAGACTCCATTTGTCCATTGTTTATTTCTAAAGAAACACGACAATGTATAAAAGGCTCCATTACCTCGTATCTTACGTTATAGAAGCCGTTTTTTGTAAAAATAGGCTAACGATTGCGTCAAAACACGCGACTCTGTCGCACAATAGAGAAATTACCGTATAGACAGGAGGAGAAGCTCATTAGCAATCGGGGAGGGACGTGGAGGCATAAAGTCGAGGGAGAAGCCCATAGAGAGTTGCTCTGCTAGCTCATTGACTGCTCTACTCACGATCTCCGGCTCTGTGAGATCCGAGAGGGAATGATTCAGATTCCTCTTGGCACCGCTACCAGAAGATAGCCTGGATGCCAGCCCAAACCCCGCCCACAACATTTTTTGGTCGGGAAGTTCGGTCTGGACTCGATCCATTGAGGAGTAATTAGAAATCGTCAGGCCAATCAAATTGCCAGGGCGGGCTTTATACGATGATGGCCAGATGATCTGCAGTTTCGTAATCATCACGTTATCAAGAGCGCTTGGGTTGAACTGGTTTCCCTCAGAGATGACTGCAGCTGGAGAACTGAGATGTATAGAGTCCGCTATCGCGTCCGTTGTAGAAGAAATCGACAGCGCATTCATTTTAAAAGACGAACAGAGAACTGCAATCAAGGCATTTGTCGATCGGAAAGATGTTTGCCGTCCTTCCTACGGGATTCGGCTAAAGTTTAATTTATCAGCTGGCTCCGATGGTACCTAAGAAGATGGGACGCAATGAAAGCCCTGTGGTCGGTGTGGTTTCTCCTTTGGTCGCACTCATGGAGGACCAAGTTAAAGAAGGAACGCTCATTATTTTACTTCTTCCAGCGTGTGTGTAGTTGAGTTCTGGTGACAACTATGTGTAGCTCAGCGTTGCTCTGATTGGTTTGTAGGTCTATCCAATTGAGTGCAGAGTTGTTTTTTCCTGGTTCGGTTAAGACACGCCTCATAATCAAAGCCCTATGGAGCAGCATCAGACTCACAGTCTGACTAGAATATGAGTATGACGAAGTCAGGCTAACTAGAAGACGTACAGCTGTGAGACGGGTTGCTCATGCCACATCTGCGTCGTCCAGCTCAGTGTGATCCCGATTTGAAGCGTGTGACGTATAAACACACACATCGACCCGATCACATGTTCAGCGCTCATGCAAACACTACATCAGATTCATCAATCGGCAGGAGTTCAGTCCGATTCAAACAAATGTAATGCATGTAAACGCAGCCACTGACGCTTACTCAGACATACTATACAAACAGGTTCTTGACAAGGCTGCTGGTGCATTGTGGGACTGATAGCAGAGGGAGTTAAAGTATCTGTGAAACGATTGACAGCGCTGTCAGCTGATACTGTATCTCAGAATGGACAAATGCCTGATCAAATGCGTTGCTCATTGTTAGTTAATGCATTAACCGATGCTAACTAACGGGACCTTATTGTAAAGTGATTGGTTAATTGACTTGCATGACAATTACTACAAATTTTTATTGACGTAATAAATCTGGATGTTTTACTGCTCAGTTTTTTTTTTAAGTAATTGTCATATTCTCAGTAATGATTAGGTAACACTTTACAATAAGGTTAACATTAACTAATAATGAAATGCATTTATACAGCATTTATTAATCTTAGTTAATGTTAATCTCAACATTTACTAATACTTTATTAAAATATTGTTAACATTAGTTAATGCACTGTGAACTAACAATGAAAAGCTTTATTTTTATTAACTAACATTAACGAAGATTAACAAATACAGTAGCAAATGTGTTGCTCATGGTAAGTTATGTTAGTTAGTTAATACAGTCATTTTTTTCAATAAGCGCACGTTTATTGTGTTTATTATGTTTTTGAAAGAGTCTCTTCTGCTCACCAAGGCTGCATTTATTTGATCTAAAATACAGTGGAAATGTGAAATATTATTATAATGTAAACATCTGTTTTCTATGTGAATATATAGTAAAGTGTAATTTATTCCTGTGATCAAAGCTGATGTTCAGCATCATTACTCCAGTCTTCAGTGTCACATGATCCTTCAGAAATCACTCTAATATGATGATCTGATGCTTGAGAAACATTTATGATTATTATCAGTGTTTAAAAGATTTTTTTTCCAGAATTGTTTGATGAATAGAAAGTAAAAAAAAAAAAAAAAAAAAAAATCTTTTTTAACATTATAAATCTCTTTACTGTCACTTGATCAATATAATGCATCCTTCATGAGTAAAAATATTAAATTCTTTCATTTAAAAAAATACTACAGCAAATACTATCATGATGTATTTTGCTAGTCTAATACATATTTGAATTACAGTAATGATGATATTTTGGAGGTTAAATATCCTTAATTGTCATGAAAATTCAATGCAAAAACGAAATATGATTTCTTTCTTGTGATTTTGAAGTGTAATATGATTTAGACAGTGTTCATGTGATTTTCTGACCCTATAATAAGTGTTAAATCTTTACTTTCGTGCTGTCAGGAGGGCAGAAAGACTTTGGAAAACCAAGTGAAGCGTCTGGAGATGGTGGAGCGTCGAGAGAATAAACTGAAGGACGACATCCAGACCAAATCCCAGCAGATCCAACAGATGGCTGAGAAGATACTGGTGAGAGAGACGGATCAGACTAGCAAAGATTAGAGCACTTACACGCCTCCTTAACCAGCTGACCTCACACACACACACACACACACACACACAGGCCTCTAGTCACGTTTGTCTTTGCACCGTCATCCTAGTGCATCTGAGTTTCCTGCAGATTAGCATATAACAACAGAACACACACTCACACTAACAAGATGTCCCATCTGCTGCCACACACACACACCTCTCCACCTCTCGATGAGGAACACACACACCTTCAGGCCGTCCCGTCCACCAGCACACGGCTTCTCAAAGCAAGTCCATTTCTTCACATCTCCTGCAGATGGGGTTTTAAAACATCGCTGGGTGTGTGTGTGTGTGTGTGTGTGTTACCTGACGCTGGGCTGTGTGTGTGTGTGTGTGTGTGTGTGTGTGTGTGTGTGTGTTTAGGAGCTGGAGGAAAACTTGCGGGACACGCAGGCGACGGCGCAGAGGATGGAAGCTCATCTGGTGCAGAAAGAGCGGCTCTACGAGGACAAAATCAAGGTAAAGTTTGACCTGAGGTGAATAAACACACACTTGTCTTCTGTAGAGCTGGATTGAGCTCGCTTCAAGGTGCTAAAGTGCTTGAATTTGACTTTCTGAAACTTAAGTGCTGGAAAACCCTTGAAAACAGCCATATTTATGAAAAGTGCTTGAATTATTGAAAGACAAGATATGTGAAATTAGTGTTTCATTTTATCGATAAAACAATCTTTTTTTTTTTATTAAAATGTAATCCTGCTGCCCGTCTGATACAGATATAGAGCCATTTTGCATGGCTATGAATGTGATTTTGCTCATATAATTATCCAAGTATATGATACAGCTTTTATTCTTCAGGTCCATCATAAATTCATAATTTGGGAAATAAATTTCAATAAGCGATATCTTTGTCATAGTATCCTTTCAATGGCATTTGCATGTGCTGCACTTTATTTGTACCATTTTGTTTTATTAGTTTCTTTTCCTTCATTTATTTACTTTGAATTTGAAAGATAATAAAGATATTGTTTGATAAGTGAGATCTCTGATTGTAGACCAAAAAAGTAGTGCTTAAAGTCCTTGAAAGTCCCGGAATTTCTTTTCTTTTTTTTTTTACAGTATCTGAACGAACATGAGCTTTACAGTAGAATTAGAATTTTTGCATCATTCTGTTATTTTCCCGTTTATTATTGTGAAGCTGCTTTGAAACAATATGCATTGTATAAAGCTGAATAACCACACACTTGTCTTCTTATAGCTGGATTGAGCTCGCTTCTTATTTCAAGAGCTTGAATTTGAATTGAATTACTTGACTTTTTGACATGTAAGTCCTGGAAAACCCTTGAACACAGACATGTTTATGAAGAGGTCCTTAAAGTGCTTTACTTATTTAAATAGAATATATATATAATTAGAGTAAAAATTTTTTCGAAAAAACATATACAATCTTTTAATGCAAAGTTAATAAAACTCCCATCAGTGTCTGGATATGAAGTATGCCAACATTGTAATGTAAAATATTATGTATTGAACAATAATAGCCATTATAAACTTTGTATTTAATATATAATATTAAATAAGCTGTATTTTGGATACCTTATAATCTGTAAAAAATCCTAAATGCAATTTCTGATTGTAGTCCATGAAACCTAAAAAGTAGTGTTTAAAAGTCCTGGAATTTAATTTTACAGGATCTGTATGAACCCTGCAATAATGACACGTCTTTTCAGCATAATAATTGAAGTTTGCATCATTGATTCTGTTATTTTCCCGTTTATCATTGTGAAGCTGCTTTGAAACAATATGCATTGTATAAAACGTTATAGAAATGAAGCTAATGCCAGTCAGAATAATGTGTGCCAGTCAGTCTGTTAATGAAAGAGGAACATGACGGACGCATCACTACTTTGTTCTGCTGTCAGTGACTAGCGGTGGGCGATACCGCAAAATATCACATCAAGATTTCTTTCTGAAAAATCACGATTCATCGTTTTATCCCCAGTGCCTGAGCACTTAATTTCCCTATTTTAAAAGTAACTCTCTCCCATGGCGGGGACATTAAATGGCATATAAATCAAAAGTGCCTAATGTTACAGAATGAAATGTGGACCCTGTGACGGACTCGATCTACTCCATCTGTGTGTTGATCATCGTTCTGGATCTGATCCGGATGGAGTCTTTGACTAAAACACAATTTTCTCAGCTTTTGGCTCCAAATGTTGCTGTTTTTATGAAACTAAACCACATTCAAGTGTTGATAAAAAAAGAATGCATGAAGCTAGAATAAAACGGGGTTGTTTTTTTTGTTTAATAGGAGATGGTTTGTCATTTCGGTAACACTTTACTTGAAGGGGTGTGCATAAGACTGACATGACACCTTCATAATCATAACATACACTACCGTTCAAAAGTTTGGGGTCAGTGAGAATTTTATTTGTATTTTTTTGGAGGAAAGAAATCAATACTTTTATTTATCAAGGACAGTAAAGACATTTATAATGTTACAAAAGATTCTATTTCAAACAAATGCTGTTCTTTTGAACTTCCTATTCATGAAAGAATCCTAAAAAACAAACAAAAAAAAACTGTACAACTGACAGACCAACAACTGTTTCAACACTGATAATAATAATAAATGTTTCTTGAGCATCAAATCCTCATATTAGAGTGATTTGTGAAGGATCATTTGACACTGAAGACACTGACACTGGTGATGCTGAAAATTCAGCTTTGATCACAGGAATAAATTACACTTTACTATATATTCAGACAGAAAACAGCTGATTTACACTGGAATAATATTTAATACTATAACCGATTTTTGTTGTATTTTTAATCAAATAAGCGCAGCCATGGTTAGCAGAAGAGAATTCTTTTAAAAGTATTTAAAATCGTACCGACCCCAAACTTTTGAACGGTAGTGTATATTATGAATGTGAAGGAGGTTTATGCATGTTTATGACAACTGTCATTAAGTGTCATTCGCTCAGTTTTGACATTTTTAATGCAAATATGACATTGTTTGAGATGTATTTGTCATGACACCTTGACATTACTAAGACAACACAACCTGTCATAAATATGTCATAAACATGACATAGCAGATTAATCATCAAACTTAAGAAAGCACTTTATGGGTTAACATTACATTAAGCGGTCATGTGGTTGGTTTTGACATTGGCTGTCGTGAGGCCACTTTAGAGAAGTTTCTGTTTGGTGATAATGTGAATGACACCGATCTGAACATCACAAAACATCATGCAGTTATTTCACATTGGGTGTCATTGCCAAATCACTTTCAAATCCATTTCTTCTCATTGTATCAGTTCATCAGGACTCATATTTGTATGCGAGTGAGCATGCTGATGTGTTGAGGTCTCTGCGGTGCTAATGTCCGTGTGTGTGCAGGTTCTGGAGGCTCAGATGAAGGCGGATCTGGCTGATAAAGACAGTCTGGAGCAGAAGCGAGCTCAACACGAGGAAGAGGCGCGTGAGAAATGCAAACTCATCAGTGAGCAGAAAGCCGTGAGTGTCTCGTGTGTCCATCAGGATTTCACAGTTCGCTTGTGTTTGCTGTAGACACACACTCGTTCAATCCGATCGTCTGAACCACTAGAATCCAGTTCACGACTGAAGCCTGTCACATTAACGGTTTAATTCGGTTTTACTTACAGTGTAAGCCGATACATGATTTTTTTGTTGTCGCTTGAAATCATATATAAAATAATAATACAAATTATGGTTTACCGTAATGCTGCAATATTAGTATTTATATAATTATTTATAATATAATATAATGCAGTCTGATTAAACCCACAGACATTCATATATTTGTGTACTTTTTAACATTCTTTATTCTTTCACTGCAAAAAGAGACACAATATTGTGCATTTGATGGCATTTCAAGCACTTAAATTTCTCTTATTTAGATGGCAAAATGTGATTAACTGCGATTAGATTGCATAACCACGACCAGACGATTCGTTAATAATCATGACATCTATTATGGGTAATAAATGGATGTGTTCACTGTTGAGTTCACATGTTTAATTTTAGGGATGCACCGAAATTAACATTTTGGCCGATACCGATAACCGATAATTCTTTATATTTGAAAAGCCGATAACCGATATATCGGCCGATAAATCTAAATCCAGATTTGTACGTAATTTTTAAGAGCCTGATTACAAAAACAAAAGTCTCACCAGTAAAATACACGTCCCAAACACACAATTATGATGATGTTCTCATGGTAATTTTATGTAGCCAATATAACAGGCTTGATTCCAATCATATTTCAAGCAATTCATAATCATCATGAGGAACAGTGCGCATCTGAAGTGTCTCAGCTGAAGGAAATAATACATTATCTATCGATACCGATATATTGTGCATCACTATACATTTTAAACATTAAATAATATGTACATTAAATAAAAATGATGGTATATAATTTCTTGATTCATGGTAATAAGAAATATTATTTATAAATGTATCATTTGACATTCGCTCTTCTCATTTTCAAGCCTTTCAGCCCTTCATCCAGTTAACCCGTTAGACTTTAGCTAACTCGATTAGCATGGCTGATCTCAGACTCACATGCTCACCGTGTGAAACTGCAGTTAGAACACCATCTAACAAATGAAAGTCTGTCCTATGAAGAGTTTATCATTAGCAGCCATACAATTATTGATTTTGTCTGAGTTTTAATTATCCTTTGAGCATCAGATCCTCATATTAGAGTGATTTCTGAAGGATCATGTGACACTGAAGACTGGAGTAATGATGCTGAAAATTCACAGGAATAAATTACACTTTACTGTATATTCACATAGAAAACAGCTGATATACACTGGAATAATATTTCACAATTTTTACAATATTTTTGATCAAATAAATGCAGTCTTGGTGAGCAGAAGAGACTCTTTAAAAAAAATTTAAATAATCTTACCGACCCCAAACTTTTGAAAGCTAGTGTATAGATTACATAACCTTTAATCAAAATGTCCTTTAATGACTTTTTCCTTTTTTAAGAGTTCAAATGCTACGCTTTTATTCTCACTCTATAAAAATAAAACCTATGTATATATAAAAATCCTTGACTTTTTGCTTGAAAATCTTATTTTCAATGCTGTGTGTTTGTGTACAACGTGTCATATTTCTGAAACAGCGAGCATCTCTGTCCTGATGCTGGATCCTGAGCATGTTTCTCTCTACAGACCATCAACGCCATGGACAACAAGATGAAGAGTCTGGAGCAGCGGATCTCTGAGCTCTCCGAGGCCAATAAACTGGCGGCCAACAGCAGCATTTACACACACAAAAACATGTAAGAGCCGCACACATGAAACCGGCCCGGGTCAGACCGGGTTATTATCATCGGTACCTGCGGTGCGAGTGCTTTGGTTCCGGCTGCTGGTTTGGTTTCACATTCACTTAATTCTATTTGACCCTGGTGGATTTGTGTTCATCTTATGTCGTTTCAAACGTGCACGTCACATGATAGAAAACAGAACGCGGGTCAGTATATTGTGTTGAAGGTGCTAGAAGTCACTCTGGTTAAGCTAGTTGTAGAAAAGCATGTGAATGATTATTTGAATGAGTTTAGAATAATTTGAAGATTTTATAATCATAATTTAATCAACTCTCTGACAGTCTGCGATATGTAATTTCTACGATAATACACGAGTAGGTCGCTCGCTTTGCAAAAAAAAAAAAAAACTTTAATATTCAAAATATCATTTTTAAAAAATCTCATAGCATTATTTAAAGTCCCCCTGTAGTCAATAATTGTATCCCTTAAAACTCATCAAAATTACATATTTAAACGTTTTTTTCCCCCTAGAAATAAAATTCGTCATGCCTTAAAATATCTTGAATGTAACTCGACACCCTTGCCTCATTTAGTATGCGTGGTTCTATGAATATGCAAATGAGCCCCGCCTCCACTCACTCCCTCAGCTCAGAGATCCACTGGTTGACGATCACACGTTGATCTGATTGGTAACAAGGTCGTTTGTGACGTCAGAAACACCAGCGATTTCAAACCGTGTTTTTGAGACTGTCTTTGGTTCACTGCAGTTTTAAGGAGAAAATACTCAGCAATGCTGTCGACTTATGAACTTACACATGGTGTGTCTTAAAGCGTATTAATAACACCACATAGACACATAAACAACATTAAACGCTGGAGTTACACCACAGGGGGACTTTAAAAAATCAAACCATCCAGCTACGAGTTGAATCACATCATTACAAACTTTGATTTGACGCTTAAATGACGTGTTTTAGATTTAATGGGTGACGGAGGAATTGCAATATTTGACGTTTTGCAGTTTAGCCAAACAAAAACAATTTGGTTGTTTTGAGAAACACCTCCCAGGAGAAGCAGCAGTGATGTTTCTGAAATCAGTTTTGAAGGATAAATCTAATTCACTCCTTTTACTGGAAATCAAGGCATCAAACATCTTAAAAATCATGTGCATATTTTTTCTTCTATATTTGTTAGGATGTTTTATTTGTTTGCATATAAAAAAAGTGTAATTACAAATGATTGTCGGTTAAAATACCAAATAAAAAGATATGGTAACACTTTACTTGAAGGGATGTGAATACACATGTGAAGGAGGGTTTATGCATGTTTATGACAACTGTCATTAAGTGTCATTCGCTCAATTATGACATTTTTAATGCAAATATGACATTGTTTGAGATGTCTTTGTCATGACAACTTGACATAAACCAAAACATCATAACCTGTCATAAACATGACATAGCAGATTAATTATCAAACTTAAGAAAGCACTTAGCTTTATGGGTTAACATTATACTAAACTGTGGTTGGTTTTGACATTGGCTGCCATAAGGTCATTATAACATTTTAATGACAAATTCAATTTGTACCACTGTAGTTGAGGTCAAGAAAAACATTCATGACACAGTTATAACGGGCTTATGACAGCCAATGTCAAAACCAACCACAGTTTAATGTAATGTTAACCCATAAAGCTAAGTGCTTACTTAAGTTTGATGATTAATCTGCTATGTCATGTTTATTACATATTTATGACAGGTTGTGTTGTCTTGATAAATGTCAAGTTGTCATGACAAAGACATCTCAAACAATGTCATATTTGCATTAAAAATGTCATAATTGAGCGAATGACACTTAATGACAGTTGTCATAAACATGCATAAACCCTCCTTCACATGTGTCATGTCATGATTATGAAGGTGTCATGTCAGTCTTATGCACACCCCTTCAAATAAAGTGTTACCAAAGATTTTTAAACACAAAGATCATGTGCAGAGATGCGCCTGTAAACCCCGGTGTGTGTGTGTGCTGGTGTGTTTCCCAGGAAAGCTCAGGAGGAGATGATCTCAGAGCTGCGGCAGCAGAAGTTTTACCTGGAGTCTCAGGCGGGAAAACTAGAAGCCCAGAACGCCAAACTAGAGGAACATCTGGAGAAGATGAGCCAGCAGGAGCAGAGCCGGAAGAGCCGTATTCTGGAGCTGGAGACCAGACTGAGAGAGGTGAGAGGATCCGCTCACTTCCACGGGACAACATACTAGATCCCACAGTCAGAACTATACTGGTAATAGTTAAAGGGGTCGTCGGGTGCACATTTTCCATAAGCTGGTATGATTCTTCGTGTAAAGTTTGTAACATACTTTAGTTAAAACTCCTCAATGGTTGTGTAAAACAACAGCCTTTTACCTCCTCAAAAACAGCTCTGTTCACAGCGACCCGTGTCGGTGCATGTCTCTTTAAATGATAATGAGCAACTGCCCCCCCTCCCCCCATGACAATATGACATCATTGCTCTGAAAATCAAAACTGCTCGTATTTCAAATGGCTTTAAAAACAGTGTTTGCATAAAGTTTCTGTGATGGGTAGGTTTAGGGGTCGGGTTAGTGTGTGTGTGTGTGTGTGTGTGTGTGTGTGTGTGTGTGTGTGTGATGGGTAGGTTTAGGGGTTGGGTTAGTGTGTGTGTGTGTGTGTGTGTGTGATGGGTAGGTTTAGGGGTTGGGTTAGTGTGTGTGTTTGTGTGTGTGTGTGATGGGTAGGTTTAGGGGTCGGGTTAGTGTGTGTGTGTGATGGGTAGGTTTAGGGGTTGGGTTAGTGTGTGTGTGTGTGTGTGTGTGAGATGGGTAGGTTTAGGGGTCGGGTTAGTGTGTGTGTGTGTGTGTGTGTGTGAGATGGGTAGGTTTAGGGGTTGGGTTAGTGTGTGTGTGTGATGGGTAGGTTTAGGGGTTGGGTTAGTGTGTGTGAGATGGGTAGGTTTAGGGGTCGGGTTAGTGTGTGTGTGTGTGTGTGTGTGTGTGTGTGTGTGTGTGAGATGGGTAGGTTTAGGGGTTGGGTTAGTGTGTGTGTGTGATGGGTAGGTTTAGGGGTTGGGTTAGTGTGTGTGTGTGTGTGTGTGTGTGTGTGTGTGTGAGAGATGGGTAGGTTTAGGGGTCGGGTTAGTGTGTGTGTGTGTGATGGGTAGGTTTAGGGGTTGGGTTAGTGTGTGTGTGTGTGAGATGGGTAGGTTTAGGGGTTGGGTTAGTGTGTGTGTGTGTGATGGGCAGGTTTAGGGGTCGGGTTAAGTGTAGGGGATAGAATAAACAGTTTGTACAATATAAATACCATTACATGTATAGCATAACAAACCAGTGTGTGTGTGTTTCAGATGGGTCTGGAGCACGAGGAGCAGAAGCTGGAGATCAAGCGTCAGGTGACGGAGCTCACGCTGTCTCTGCAGGAGAGAGAGTCTCAGATCTGCAGTCTTCAGGCCGCGAGACACGCGCTGGAGAGCCAGTTACAGCAGGCCAAGACGGAGCTGGAGGAGACCACAGCCGAGGCCGAGGAGGAGATCACTGCGCTCAGGGTGAGAACACACACACCACACACACACACTCACTGCGCTCAGGGTGAGAACACACACACCACACACACACACTCACTGCGCTCAGGGTGAGAACACACACACCACACGCACACACTCACTGCACTCAGGGTGAGAACACACACACCACACGCACACACTCACTGCGCTCAGGGTGAGAACACACACACACTCACTGCGCTCAGGGTGAGAACACACACACCACACGCACACACTCACTGCGCTCAGGGTGAGAACACACACACACCACACACACACACTCACTGCGCTCAGGGTGAGAACACACACACCACACGCACACACTCACTGTACTCAGGGTGAGAACACACACCACACGCACACACTCACTGTGCTCAGGGTGAGAACACACACTACACACGCACACACTCACTGTGCTCAGGGTGAGAACACACACACCACACGCTCACACTCACTGCGCTCAGGGTGAGAACACACACACCACACGCACACACTCACTGTGCTCAGGGTGAGAACACACACACACTCACTGCGCTCAGGGTGAGAACACACACACACCACACGCACACACTCACTGCGCTCAGGGTGAGAACACACACACCACACGCACACACTCACTGTGCTCAGGGTGAGAACACACACACCACACGCACACACTCACTGCGCTCAGGGTGAGAACACACACACCACACGCACACACTCACTGCGCTCAGGGTGAGAACACACACACCACACGCACACACTCACTGCGCTCAGGGTGAGAACACACACACCACACGCACACACTCACTGCGCTCAGGGTGAGAACACACACACCACACGCACACACTCACTGTGCTCAGGGTGAGAACACACACACCACACGCACACACTCACTGTGCTCAGGGTGAGAACACACACACACTCACTGCGCTCAGGGTGAGAACACACACACACCACACGCACACACTCACTGCGCTCAGGGTGAGAACACACACACCACACGCACACACTCACTGTGCTCAGGGTGAGAACACACACACCACACGCACACACTCACTGCGCTCAGGGTGAGAACACACACACCACACGCACACACTCACTGCGCTCAGGGTGAGAACACACACACCACACGCACACACTCACTGCGCTCAGGGTGAGAACACACACACCACACGCACACACTCACTGCGCTCAGGGTGAGAACACACACACCACACGCACACACTCACTGCGCTCAGGGTGAGAACACACACACCACACGCACACACTCACTGCGCTCAGGGTGAGAACACACACACCACACGCACACACTCACTGTGCTCAGGGTGAGAACACACACACCACACGCACACACTCACTGCGCTCAGGGTGAGAACACACACACACTCACTGCGCTCAGGGTGAGAACACACACACCACACGCACACACTCACTGCGCTCAGGGTGAGAACACACACACACCACACGCACACACTCACTGTGCTCAGGGTGAGAACACACACACCACACACACACACTCACTGCGCTCAGGGTGAGAACACACACACCACACACACACACTCACTGTGCTCAGGGTGAGAACACACACACCACACGCACACACTCACTGCGCTCAGGGTGAGAACACACACACCACACGCACACACTCACTGTCCTCAGGGTGAGAACACACACACCACACGCACACACTCACTGCGCTCAGGGTGAGAACACACACACCACACGCACACACTCACTGCGCTCAGGGTGAGAACACACACACCACACGCACACACTCACTGCGCTCAGGGTGAGAACACACACACCACACACACACACTCACTGCGCTCAGGGTGAGAACACACACACACCACACGCACACACTCACTGTGCTCAGGGTGAGAACACACACACCACACGCACACACTCACTGCGCTCAGGGTGAGAACACACACACACTCACTGCGCTCAGGGTGAGAACACACACACCACACGCACACACTCACTGCGCTCAGGGTGAGAACACACACACCACACGCACACACTCACTGCGCTCAGGGTGAGAACACACACACCACACGCACACACTCACTGCGCTCAGGGTGAGAACACACACACACCACGCACACACTCACTGCGCTCAGGGTGAGAACACACACACACTCACTGCGCTCAGGGTGAGAACACACACTCCACACGCACACACTCACTGCGCTCAGGGTGAGAACACACACACACCACACGCACACACTCACTGCGCTCAGGGTGAGAACACACACACACCACACGCACACACTCACTGCGCTCAGGGTGAGAACACACACACACCACACGCACACACTCACTGCGCTCAGGGTGAGAACACACACACCACACGCACACACTCACTGCGCTCAGGGTGAGAACACACACACCACACGCACACACTCACTGTGCTCAGGGTGAGAACACACACACCACACGCACACACTCACTGCGCTCAGGGTGAGAACACACACTCCACACGCACACACTCACTGCGCTCAGGGTGAGAACACACACACCACACGCACACACTCACTGCGCTCAGGGTGAGAACACACACACCACACGCACACACTCACTGCGCTCAGGGTGAGAACACACACACCACACGCACACACTCACTGCGCTCAGGGTGAGAACACACACACACCACGCACACACTCACTGCGCTCAGGGTGAGAACACACACACCACACGCACACACTCACTGCGCTCAGGGTGAGAACACACACACCACACGCACACACTCACTGCGCTCAAGGTGAGAACACACACACCACACGCACACACTCACTGCGCTCAGGGTGAGAACACACACACCACACGCACACACTCACTGCGCTCAGGGTGAGAACACACACTCCACACGCACACACTCACTGCGCTCAGGGTGAGAACACACACACCACACGCACACACTCACTGCGCTCAGGGTGAGAACACACACACACCACGCACACACTCACTGCGCTCAGGGTGAGAACACACACACCACACGCACACACTCACTGCGCTCAGGGTGAGAACACACACACCACACGCACACACTCACTGCGCTCAGGGTGAGAACACACACACCACACGCACACACTCACTGCGCTCAAGGTGAGAACACACACACTCACTGCGCTCAGGGTGAGAACACACACTCCACACGCACACACTCACTGCGCTCAGGGTGAGAACACACACACACCACACGCACACACTCACTGCGCTCAGGGTGAGAACACACACACCACACGCACACACTCACTGCGCTCAGGGTGAGAACACACACACCACACGCACACACTCACTGCGCTCAAGGTGAGAACACACACACCACACGCACACACTCACTGCGCTCAGGGTGAGAACACACACACCACACGCACACACTCACTGCGCTCAGGGTGAGAACACACACACCACACGCACACACTCACTGCGCTCAAGGTGAGAACACACACACCACACGCACACACTCACTGCGCTCAGGGTGAGAACACACACACCACACGCACACACTCACTGCGCTCAAGGTGAGAACACACACACCACACGCACACACTCACTGCGCTCAGGGTGAGAACACACACACCACACGCACACACTCACTGCGCTCAGGGTGAGAACACACACTCCACACGCACACACTCACTGCGCTCAGGGTGAGAACACACACACCACACGCACACACTCACTGCGCTCAGGGTGAGAACACACACCACACACACGCACACACTCACTGCGCTCAGGGTGAGAACACACACACCACACGCACACACTCACTGCGCTCAGGGTGAGAACACACACACACCACACGCACACACTCACTGCGCTCAGGGTGAGAACACACACACCACACGCACACACTCACTGCGCTCAGGGTGAGAACACACACACACCACACGCACACACTCACTGCGCTCAGGGTGAGAACACACACACCGCACGCACACACTCACTGCGCTCAGGGTGAGAACACACACACCACACACACACACTCACTGCGCTCAGGGTGAGAACACACACACCACACGCACACACTCACTGCGCTCAGGGTGAGAACACACACACCACACGCACACACTCACTGCGCTCAGGGTGAGAACACACACCACACGCACACACTCACTGCGCTCAGGGTGAGAACACACACACCACACGCACACACTCACTGTGCTCAGGGTGAGAACACACACACCACACGCACACACTCACTGCGCTCAGGGTGAGAACACACACACCACACGCACACACTCACTGGGCTCAGGGTGAGAACACA
The DNA here is from genome assembly GCF_029890125.1 of Rhinichthys klamathensis goyatoka. NCBI lineage: Eukaryota > Metazoa > Chordata > Actinopteri > Cypriniformes > Leuciscidae > Rhinichthys > Rhinichthys klamathensis. The sequence goes on from NW_026606774.1 coordinate 221,316, forward strand.
CACACCACACGCACACACTCACTGGGCTCAGGGTGAGAACACACACACCACACGCACACACTCACTGCGCTCAGGGTGAGAACACAACTATACACTATATATATATCTTTTATTTTAAAGGTGTAGGAAAGTGTTTGCCTTCATATATATATACACACACACACACACACACACACACTTATTCTAAGACATATTTCACTGGCCATAGAAATGAAGAACCAAAAACAGGCTATTTAATTGTAAAGGTCAAAGAGGTTAAATGGTCATGAAAACATTTTTATTTATTTTTTTGAAACATGGACTAACATTTATAATAGCGTTTGAGCAGATACTGTCTCTGTACGACACACACACACACACACACACACACACACACACACACACACACACACACACACTGACATACTACACATCATCTGATCATGTGTGTGTCCTCCTCCTTCAGGCCCACAGAGATGAGATTCAACACAAGTTCGACGCGCTGAGGGACAGCTGTTCGGTAAGATTTCCCACAATGCCCTGTTCTCTGCGGTATGAAAACAGTGTAGCGTGGGCATGTTGTGCTAGCATGATTTCCACCTCTCCGCTTGGCTTGAGGATCCTCAGGGATCGGGTACAGAGCTCAGAGAGAAACTATTGATTAAAGCAGCCGAAGAAAGAAGAGATCGAATGAGTCGGTATCTGCTTCTCTTGGCCGTGGCACAACAGGAGAATCGATACACACTGATGCCTCATTTATCCTTGATCACAGACCCCAGATCAGCAGTTTCACTCGCCCCACCCTCTAAATCTAGTTAAAGGCTTCCTCACTCTCCAACAGTGATTATGGTAGAGCGACTCTAACGTGTTTGATGGATGATCAGCATTACTCATTGCACTGCAACAAAATGCTTTTCTTACTTATTGCATTCACTAGATGAGTAACATGACATAAGTTCTTATGTCTTGTTTTCTAAAAAAAAAAAAAAAAAAACTAAATTAAGTGAGTTTTTGCTTAAAACAAGCAAAATGATCTCCAAATGGGGTCAGAAAAATAATCCCAATTCAAACAGAAACAAGATTATTTTTCTCACCCCATTGGCAGATCATTTTGCTTGTTTTAATCAAAAACTCACTTAATTTGTATTTATTTCCCCAGAAAACAAGACATAATATCTTATGTCATTATGCTGCTTTAGTAAATGGGCTGATTTAAGAATTTTTAGATATTTGGACTGGAAACTAGACAAAAATACTGAGTAAGAAAAGCATTTTTTGCTTCTGGAATCGAATAGTTGAGGTCAGGAATCGTATACTTGTTATAAAATATAAAATTTTGACTCCTCTTATCGATTCCTTTGTGAGCATTTCAATATGACTTTAAAAAATTCGAGCATGAAGCGACTCTGTTTTCGGTGTGTATCAGTGTATTGTGTGTATCAGTGTATTGTGTGTATCAGTGTATTGTGTGTATCAGTGTATTGTGTGTATCAGTGTATTGTGTGTATCAGTGTATTGGACCCGCAGCTCTTAAAGCAGGGTACCCGCGGGTCTTAAAAGCCTTGAAAAAGTCTTGAATTTGATCATCTCAAATTAAGGCCTTAAAAGCCTTGAATTTAGTATACAAAGTCTTGGATTTCGTTACAAAGGTCTTATATTTTTTTTGTGCCTTTGTTAGGATTAAGTTCATACCGTAACAAAATTAACTGTTACTAATGTATGCTAATTCAAAATGTATGCAGCGTTGAGTGCACCTCGCGCTCCACGTCATAGCAGAAAAAGCGATCGCGTGCGCACCCGTTACTATGGTTACTAGGCAAGTAAGGTACAGAACAAGATAGTACCTAGCCTAGTTTAATCCGATGTGGCCACAAATGAAAGAATCTAAACCCAAAATAAGAGCTTTTCTGTTAAAAGAACATATTTTCTACCCGGTCTTTTCAATAGTATCTGGCAACCATGCGCGCCCTCTCTCTCTACACTGCTGAAGCGCGGATTATCTGAAAACACAGACAAGCTGGAGTTCAGCGATCTTTATTTAAGATGTTCTACTTAAATTAAAGTGTCATCCAGTCGGTCTGTGTTCTGTCACGAGCCGCTTGCGCTGTTTGTGCGACTAAATCTGCGATCAAAATGCAGGCTGATATCCAGCAGTGTTCATACGAGCAAGAATGCAATGTTTCCCGAATATCCACACGATTTCAAACGTGACATTGATTTTATACAACAGTAAATAAGAAAAGAAAAAAGGGTAACATTAAGTGATGTACTACATTAAAACAGCATTGTCAGGCTTGCTCTATTTTGCAACGAAATATGTGGCTTTGAACGAATCGTGAGATTCAATTAATGAATGACTCAAAGACTCACTCATAAAGATCTAGTGAGTTACTGCCACCTACTGGCGATTTTAATGTTTTTTTTTAACATTGCACATTTAATGAAAAAATGAAATGGAAAAATGTATTAAAGGGGGCAAATCTTGTCCCTTAAAGGAAAGGGTGCGACTGCAGTCTAAGTGGAAGAGAGGGGGTTCCAGGGGGTATATACGGCACTCTGAAAAATTGGAGAACCACGGAACTTAGGAAAAGGGATCATTATGTAGAACTGCACAAGTGCTACTGCTAAAGAGTGCAATGTCAATAATTTCTCATAAGCTCAATTGAATTGGCCTAGAGAGAATAATTAGTATGACATTTTCTGTCTAAAGACTACATATTATATAAAATAACTACCAAAAGTAAAGTAACTGCAGTTTGACTAAAAGTTGACAAACTGCAAAGACTTTTCGTCAACTACAACTATAAAAAACAGGATGACTCAAATGTGATTAAGACCAATAAGCATTTTCGTCTGAAGACTAAGAAAAAAATGGCTGCCAAAATTACACTGGCCTACACACACGTGCGCACTACAATGCTGTTGCGTATGTATTAAATATGACTGATATATAATTCAATATATATATATATATATATTTAATTCAAGTAGCCTCCTTGTACATAATTATTTTCTAGGGTTTAAAATGTATACAGATTTGACATTTTTCCCTCATACTTCTGTCGGAATGGGTACAAAGTTGGCATTGAATTTCATTTGAAATGGTATTAAAAAGGTCTTAAAAAGCCTTGAATTTAAGTTGGAGGATCCTGGGGGTACCCTGTAAAGTGACAGCACTAATATTCCTGCCGTCTCTATAATAACACTAATCACACTGCAGAAGACAGAGAAAATTCACTCGATCTTCACTGAATTACTTTTTTGTATTTGTAATGTATATTTTATTTATAAAGTGCAGTGTTATTTTACATTTATTACAGTTTCTGCACCTGAAAATCTTAAAACACTGTTTATTTCACTCGTATCTTTGTTCAGTTGTGTCTATTTGAGCGATTGCTAATTTTTTATTTGTTCTTTTTTAATTACCAAGTGTTTATTGTCTTTAATAATGCTGTAAAGTTATATTAGTTCGGCTAGTTGTTTTTCTATGGTGTGTTTAAACCTCAGGCAAACGCTCCTTGTGTAAGTGTTCTTCAGCTGATGATTTGTGTTCATGATATTCAGATACAATTACATGTTTTGCAATAAGACTAAATGTGAATGATATCCAAGGTTTATTTTTTTTTTTTTTTTTTTTTTTTTGCCTTATTGGAATCGATAAGTAAATTCGGAATCGTTAAAATTAAAGTGATACCCAATCCTAGTTGTCAGTGAGGATGATGATGATGATGTTTGGATTCTCAGGCCAGATATATAGCAGATCCTCTTGATTTTTCTTTTTTTTTTTTTTTTTTTACTTTAAAGGTTTCTTGAGTTGAGCTGTATGGGAATTTTTTTTTTAAATGCCTGGGACACATAAAAGTGTATTTTTATGAGGAAAAAACGATTTTAGGCCCATTAAAATGGTCTGAATTGTGTTTATTTTATTGTATTTTATTTATTTATATCACTTTTATTGTGTTTGCTCTTTGTACTTGAAGCTCTAATGCTTGACATGATAAAAGAAAATGAGGAAACCAATAATTGCACGTCAAACCATTTAATATCACATAATAACATTTTATATAAAATCTTTTATAGATTTATTTTATGTTTTTGTTTGTCTAAATGAGTTTTAATTATGTTATACTTCTAATAATATTATGTTGTTAAATGTTAAATATATATCTTCCATGTAATAGCGGTAATGCTGATATAGCAATAAACTCAAACACTGCGCCTCTGTCACAGGTGATCACAGACCTGGAGGAGCAGTTGACCCAGCTGACCCAGGAGAACGCCGAGCTGAACCGGCAGAACTTCTACCTGTCCAAACAGCTGGACGAGCTGACGCTGGAGAGCGAGGAGAGACTGCAGCTCAGTCAAGATGTGGACCGTCTGCGCAGAGAAGTGGCCGACCGAGAGATGCACCTCAACAACCAGAAGCAGGTGCGTCATCTGCACACACACACACACACACACTCCATCTCCATATGTGGAGCGAATCCGGGTGTCTTTGCACTCACGGTTCCTTGAAAGTGGGGTCAAGTGTCTTTGGGGCCGTTTACACGACACCGCTTTCAACTCAAAACGTAAAACTTTTTAGCGTTTTGGCCGTTCATTTACACCACGACGGCGTTTTGGGTGCCGGATATATTCCTAGAAAGTGGAGTCACATCTCTTTGTGGTCTGTTTTTATTCATCTCAATCCACTTTCCATCTGTTGAATACGTGCACTTGTGTATCTAAAATCAATAAGGACAAAAACGTTGTTGCATAAAGCTATTAAAGTCCCCCTGTAGGCAATAATATTATCCCGACCCTTAAAACTCATCTTTGATCATCAAAATTTCATATTTAAAGTTTTTTTCCTTGATGTCTTCATGTCTTAACTAGTGCTGCCACTAACGACTAATTTTCTAACGACTAATCTTTCGACTAATTTTTCGATTAGTCGACTAATCTAAACGACTAATTAAAAAAAAAACATTGTTTGTCATTTCGTTGTGTCCATTTTATTTTGAACTGAAGGGCCAAAATATAAAATATAACCTGTTGAAAAACATTATGTATTAACAATCTAAGCATAAGTATCTGCATTTCCATTAGGCTATACCATTATCAGAGCGCTGTCAGAGTCCTAATCTAATCCTCTATTAACAAACATGCATGTATTCATTACTTAAATTAGCTCTTTGTCCTGCCTTAAATTAATACATTAGCTTACTGTACATTTTTATATGTACATTTCTGAAATGCATAACTGATAACATCACTGTGAATTGTAGGCTAAAGTAGATGCACTCATGCATTTTAGGTAAAGCTGCTTTGAAACAATATGTATTGTGAAAAGCGCTATACAAATAAATTGGAATTGAATTGAAAGAGTCTGGACTAGCCTACTACGCTTAGCTCTGCCTTATAATAAATCGCGCTGAAGCAGGCAGGCACGCAGATATGCAGCTCTCGTTTACACTTGCGTGCATGCCGGGCCCGTGCCGCGGTTCGCGTGAATGTGAAAGCAACACGGACTCGGGTGCACGTTTTAGCTGATTATGTATTTAGTTAAATAAAACACTTGTAAGGGATGATAGTGTTGCTGATTTACCTTGGATACGAGCGAGAGTGAGCCTGCAGTGTATTCGCGCTTAGCCCGTGGAATCAGGGCAACACATTTGGAAAAGTGTCTCCTCAAAAGAGTCCATTTGCAAGCAGCAGACGGCTTATGCGACACACGCACCTGTGTTGTTCACTCAGCTGCGCATAATAGCACAGAATTAATTAATATATATATATATATATGACCCGCGTTCTGTTTTCTATCATGTACGTTTGCGATTGCGTAAGATGCACGCAAACACACCAGGGTTCGGTAGAATTAAGTTGAGTGTGAAACCAGACCAACGCTGCGGGGGCGCCGGGAACAATCGCGCGCGGGCTCGGACCGCAGCAAACGAGCCCAGTGTGAAAGCACCGTCACCTGCCTCCGCAACTTTTCATATCAAAGCAGTGAAGGCGGGGGAGGGGGAAGGAAGAGGATGGCAGATTAACCAGCAGGGCGCGCACAGCGCACAGACTGGTGTGTGGAGGTGAATTACAGTGAGCCGTTTGAGACGGGAGACCAAAAATAAATATGCGGTCAATAGTAAAACGACACGTCGACTAAAAAAATTGGCGTCGACTAATTTGCATGGTCGATTACGTCGACTAAGTCGACTAATCGCGGCAGCACTAGTCTTAACCCTTTGGGGTTCCTCATTTTAGACTCACACTCAGGACCTTCGGGTCAAAAATGACCTGGAGGGCGGCATTAAGATACATTTTATTTGAGTAAAATCAATGAAATATATTTTTTCTTTTCTTTTTTGGTGTTTTGAGATAATTTTATAATTTATAATTAATATTTATGCAATAATTAAGACCCATTTTTTCCCATTGAATATAATAGAAAATGTATATATATATATATATATATATATAATTTAAAAAAAAATTTTATTAAAGCTGTATTTCATTTTAGAGTCAAGTCTAGACCTCATGAAAGCAATTTTTGAAATGAGATCGGAGCCATCTGGTGGACACACTGAGCATTTTTATCACACAATAGCACATTTTTACCACTAGTGGATTTACAGCTCTCTGTAGAAAACTATGGTAGAAACACTCTAGTGATTTTTTCACATATTGTTTAATTTTTTCAGGTTTTTGATTTGAATATATAATAACAGATTATATATTTTTTAATTAAAAAAATAAATAAAAATTTGGTTGGTTTAAATGGTAATTTTAAGTGGCAGTTTTACTTTATAATACAGTCAAACCTGAACATTGCATTATAAAGAGTACAAATGGAAAAAATTTTGTCACCCATTGTTTTAAGAGATTCACCCCTTCACTGTTGTGTGCTTTTTTTCTGCATCCTGGCTGTTTTGTAGATTGTATGCACAAAAAAATATTTTTGCCAATTTCCCATTCATTTCCTATGGGGGTCATTTTAGACCCGAAGACCCTGAGTGTGACTATTTTTTTTACGACCACTTAGACTTTTAAAATCCTTTCCCCAATTTTTTGGGGTGTTCATATACCAAGTACCAAAACAGTCACCAAGTTTTGGACCATTCCGATGAAGCTACGATTTTTAAAAAAAATTTATTTAAACGCTTCGGGTCATTTTTGACCCGAAGAACCCCAGAGGGTTAAAATATCTTGGATGTAACTCGACACCCTTGCCTCATTTAGTATGCGTGGTTCTATGAATATGCAACTGAGCCCCGCCTCCATGCATTCACTCAGCTCAGAGATCCACTGGTTGACGATCACACGTTGATCTGATTGGTTACAAGGTCGTTTGTGAGTGGTCAGTCGCATGATTGTCTGCTGTAAATAAAATGTCATATGCTCGGGAATAATACGAATAAATGTGTGTGTGTCCGCAGAACATCGAGACCCTGAAGACTACGTGCAGTATGCTGGAGGAGCAGGTGGTGGAGCTGGAGAGCCTGAACGACGAGCTCCTGGAGAAGGAGAGGCAGTGGGAGAACTGGAGATCGGCTCTGGAGGACGAGAAGAACCAGGCGGAGCGCAGAACCCGAGACATGCAGAGACTTCTGGACAACGAGAAGCAGAACCGGTAACGCAAGCACACCACCTGTACATTAAACTGATCAAAAGTGACGTTTAGAATGTCATAAAAGACCATATTTCAAATAAATGTTGAAACTTTTTTCATCAAAGAATCCTGAAAATAAAATGCATCAGTTTCCACAAAACTGTTTTCAACACTGATAATAATCATAAATGTTTCTTGCGCATCAGATCCTCATATTAGAGTGATTTCTGGAGGATCATGTGACACTGAAGACTGGAGTAATGATGCTGGAAATACACAGGAATTACACTTGAATATATTCACATAGAAAACAGCTGATTTACATTAGAATAATATTTCACAATTTTTATTGTTTTTACTGGATCTTTGATCCAATAAATGCAGCCTTGGTGAGCAGAAGAGACTCTTTCAAAAATCATTTAAAGTCCCCCTGTGGTGTAAATCAAGTGTTTAATGTTGTTTGTGTCTATGGTGTGTTTAATACGCTTTAAGACACACATGTGTCAGTTCATAAGTCGACAGCATTGCTGAGTATTTCCTGCTTAAAACTGCAGTGAACCAAAGACAGTCTCAAAAACACGGTTTGAAATCGCTGGTGTTTCTGACGTCACAAACGACCTTGTAACCAATCAGATCAACGTGTGATCGTCAACCAGTGGATCTCTGAGCTGAGGGAGTGAGTGGAGGCGGGGCTCATCTGCATATTCATAGAACCGCGCATACTAAATGAGGCGAGGGTGTCAAGTTACATTCAAGATATTTTAAAGCATTAAGAATTTAATGAAACGTTGAAATATGTCATTTTGCTGATCAAAGATGTGTACAGGGGGACTTTAAATATCTTACTGACCGCAAAATGTTGTCACTTGTATGTGTCTGTATATTCTTATATGCATATATTCAATATAACTTGTCATCATGCTCAAACTCGACACAGGCACAGTTTTCTCAGTATAGCATGTGGTTTGTCGTGTGTGTTGCGGCAGGTTGCGAGCGGACCAGCGCAGCTCAGAGTCTCGGCAGGCGGTCGAACTCGCCGTTCGGGAACACAAGGCCGAGATCGTGGCTTTGCAACAGGCGCTGAAAGAACAGAGACTGAAAGCAGAGAGTCTGTCGGATACTGTGAGTTACACAAACACACACACACTGCCAAAAATGCTTCTCTCACTCAGTGTTTGTGTCTCATTTCCAGTCCAAATATAAAAAAATTCTTACATCAAAATGCATTTACTAGATGAGTAAAATGCCATAAGATATTATGTCTTGTTTTCTGGGGGGAAAAATTCAAATGCCTAAAACAAGTAAAATGATCTGCCAATGGGGTCAGAAAAATAATGTTAATTCAAACAGGAACAAGATTATTTTTCTGACCCCATTGGCAGATAATTTTACTTGTTTTGGGCAAAAACTCACTTCATTTGAATTTTTTTTTCCCAGAAAACAAGACTTAATATCTTATAGCATTTTACTCATCTAGTAAATGCATTTTGATTTAAGAATTTTTAGATATTTGGACTGGAAACAAGACTAAAATGCAAAGTAGGAATAGCATTTTTTTTGCAATGCACCCGCAACGTTTGCTCCGGCCCTCCGTCTGTGATATTAATATTCATGCCAATATGGAGTTTAACAAGCCACGATTAGGCGCTACAGCTGATGGAGATTAATTCAACACCGAGGTGCACATGAACACGTCGCTGCGCATTAGCTGAACACTGTGAATAACAAAACCCTTCTGTTCCCTCAGATCAGCACCTCCGCTTGACGCCTTCATAGTTGTGCTGGTTTTAAGTCAAGTCATCTTCATTTATACAGCGCTTTAACAATATACAGGTGGAACTGGAAAAATGAGAATATGGTGCAAAAGTTCATTTATTTCAGTAATTCAACTTAAAAGGTGAAACTAATATATTATATAGACTCATTACATGCAAAGTGAGATATTTCAAGCCTTTATTTGTTATAATTGTGATGATTATGGATTACAGATATGAAAACCCCAAAGTCAAAATTAGAATATTAAATCAATAAAAAGATACAGAAATCTTTTTGAAAAAATAATTTTGATGATTATGGCTTATCTTATGAAAACCCCAAATTAAAAATTTGAATATTGTGAAAAGGTTTTCATATCTGTAAGCCATAATCATCACAATTATAACAAATAAAGGCTTGAAATATCTCACTTTGCATGTAATGAGTCTATATAATATATTAGTTTCACCTTTTAAGTTGAATTACTGAAATAAATGAACTTTTGCACCATATTCTCATTTTTCCAGTTTCACCTGTAGATTGTTGTAGCAGCTTTACAGTAATAATAATAATTTAAGTAACTGATTGTTTGGCTTTACAACAGCTCTAGAATAAAGTTTTTGTCCGATTGATTCACTTCCGTTGCAAAGATCATTAGTTATTAACTTACACAACACCGTTCTAACAGAAAACCCTTAATGCAGAAGTGTATGCATATTTATTTAAGTGTTGTTTATTGTGTTGTTTATTGTGTTGTTTATTGTGTTGTGGTGGTATTGTTTATTGTGTTGTGGTGTTGTTTATTGTGTTGTGGTGTTGTTTATTGTGTTGTGTTGTTGTTTATTGTGTTGTGGTGTTGTTTGCAGCTCAATGACCTGGAGAAGAAACATGCCATGTTGGAGATGAACGCAAGGAGCCTCCAGCAGAAACTCGAGACGGAGAGAGAACTCAAACAGAGACTCATGGAAGAGGTGAAAAACACTACAGTATATCTATAACAGATAATATTATATAAAAGATAAACTCAGAAAATTTATATTAAAATCATATGTAATATATATGCAGTATATATGCTAAAAATATTATATTTGCTGTCAATTTAAAATTACAGACATTATAATATAATATTATTGTATACTATAATAAAATAAAATGTATGAATGTAAAAAATGTTTCAAAACACACACGTGTATATATATTATATTAAATGCAGTATAAATGCAAAGTAATATATAAAATATTAATTTACAATGTAATATATTGTATATTATATGATATAAAATAAAATGTATGCTAAATAAAAGATAGATCCAGAGAAGTTATGTTAAAATATATAATATGCATGCAGTATATATGCAAAACAATGTTATTAAATTATAACACTAATATATTATTGTGTTTTAATATTATAATGTTAAAAACTATATGCAGTATGCAAAAATACGTATGTTCTCAAATTATAATTTTACATACCCTATATATTGTATTATAATATAATAAAAGATATGCAAAATAAAATATAAATTGTATATCTATATAGTGAACGGCTATATACTTTAATTGTTCTCAAATTATAATTACAGACATTTAAATAATTTACAATTAAAAACATAATATATATGCAAAATAATTTTTAAACATTGATTAATGTGTACATTTATTTATTTATTGCATTTTTGAAGTGTACAGTTGCTTTTAACATCTTTACCAGGTGAACAGGCTTGGGATTTGCAGTGTAAGCTCTAATGCGTCCCAGACACAGAACATGTGCTCATCTTAAGCGCTGCTAAATGTCCCCCAGATCACAGCGACGGGAAAATACATGTCGGAACCTGCGAAAATGGCAAAATTCAAACATATATAAGCACAAAACATCACTTTCCTCTTCCCTTACCTTATGACAATAGAGTGATTTATGTAGTCATTACATCAGAGATCTTCAAAAGTGTTCACTTGTTACTAACGTGTGTGTGTGTGTGTGTGTGTGTGTGTGTGTGTGTGTGTGTGTGTGTGTGTGTGTGTGTGTGTGTGTGTGTGTGTGTGTGTGTGTGTGTGTGTGTGTGTGTGTGTGTGTGTGTGTGTGTGTGTGTGTGTGTGTGTGTGTGTGTGTGTGTGTGTGTGTGTGTGTCAGCAAGGGAAGCTGCAGCAGCAGATGGACCTGCAGAAGACTCATATCTTCAGACTCACGCAGGGGCTTCAGGACGCGCTGGATCAGACAGACATGCTCAAGACTGAGAGAACCGACCTCGAGTACCAGCTGGAGAACATCCAGGTGTCCACACACACACACACACACACACACTCATGCTCAAGACTGAGAGAACCGACCTCGAGTACCAGCTGGAGAACATCCAGGTGTCCACACACACACACACACACTCATGCTCAAGACTGAGAGAACCGACCTCGAGTACCAGCTGGAGAACATCCAGGTGTCCACACACACACACACACACACACTCATGCTCAAGACTGAGAGAACCGACCTCGAGTACCAGCTGGAGAACATCCAGGTGTCCACACACACACACACACACACACACACTCATGCTCAAGACTGAGAGAACCGACCTCGAGTACCAGCTGGAGAACATCCAGGTGTCCACACACACACACACACACTCATGCTCAAGACTGAGAGAACCGACCTCGAGTACCAGCTGGAGAACATCCAGGTGTCCACACACACACACACTCATGCTCAAGACTGAGAGAACCGACCTCGAGTACCAGCTGGAGAACATCCAGGTGTCCACACACACACACACACACACACACACACTCATGCTCAAGACTGAGAGAACCGACCTCGAGTACCAGCTGGAGAACATCCAGGTGTCCACACACACACACACACACACACACACACACACACACACACACACACACACACACACACACACACACACACACTCATGCTCAAGACTGAGAGAACCGACCTCGAGTACCAGCTGGAGAACATCCAGGTGTCCACACACACACACACACACTCATGCTCAAGACTGAGAGAACCGACCTCGAGTACCAGCTGGAGAACATCCAGGTGTCCACACACACACACACTCATGCTCAAGACTGAGAGAACCGACCTCGAGTACCAGCTGGAGAACATCCAGGTGTCCACACACACACACACACACACACACACACACTCATGCTCAAGACTGAGAGAACCGACCTCGAGTACCAGCTGGAGAACATCCAGGTGTCCACACACACACACACACACTCATGCTCAAGACTGAGAGAACCGACCTCGAGTACCAGCTGGAGAACATCCAGGTGTCCACACACACACACACACACACACACACACACACACACACACACACACACACACACACACACACACACACTCATGCTCAAGACTGAGAGAACCGACCTCGAGTACCAGCTGGAGAACATCCAGGTGTCCACACACACACACACACACTCATGCTCAAGACTGAGAGAACCGACCTCGAGTACCAGCTGGAGAACATCCAGGTGTCCACACACACACACACACACACACACACACACACACACACACACACACACACACACACACACACACACTCATGCTCAAGACTGAGAGAACCGACCTCGAGTACCAGCTGGAGAACATCCAGGTGTCCACACACACACACACACACTCATGCTCAAGACTAAGAGAACCGACCTCGAGTACCAGCTGGAGAACATCCAGGTGTCCACACACACACACACACACTCATGCTCAAGACTAAGAGAACCGACCTCGAGTACCAGCTGGAGAACATCCAGGTGTCCACACACACACACACACACACACACACACACTCATGCTCAAGACTGAGAGAACCGACCTCGAGTACCAGCTGGAGAACATCCAGGTGTCCACACACACACACACACACACACACTCATGCTCAAGACTGAGAGAACCGACCTCGAGTACCAGCTGGAGAACATCCAGGTGTCCACACACACACACACACACACACTCATGCTCAAGACTGAGAGAACCGACCTCGAGTACCAGCTGGAGAACATCCAGGTGTCCACACACACACACACACACACACACACACACACACACACACACACACACACACACACACACACACACACTCATGCTCAAGACTGAGAGAACCGACCTCGAGTACCAGCTGGAGAACATCCAGGTGTCCACACACACACACACACCTCTGATAGTGGCCGGGGGCGTGGTCAACGCGGACAAATAAAGGCCGGTCTCAAATTAAGGCCGGGGAAAAAATAGTGTGAATACCGGTAGGTACACTTTAAATGAGTGTACACTCAAAGACGGACGCGCTCAGCGCTTGTCATATATCACAACTATTCAGTGTTTTTAACCACATGTTTATTTTAGGTTTCAGACATTTAAATAGATGTGATTTATAGAAAAACAATAAATTTATAGTTTGTAAAATACACAATGGTGTCTATGGAAGCAGCAATAACAATCCATTCAAATATATTTGGCGACGTGTTTTATTCATATCAGATACACAGTGTAAGCAGTGGCGTAGGTTTGATTTTGAAATTGGTGGGGACGGGGACATCAATGTATAATAAATATATATTAAGTTTTGATCGAAATTAATGCTACGGATATATCAGTGTCACTGGATATTGGTAGGGACACGTCCCTAGCGTCCCTACTAAATTCTACGCCCCTGAGTGTAAGTAACTATAAAGTTTACTCTATTCTTCTCCCAGTTCTCCGGCCACTTACTTTCATGTATTTCGGGAGAAACTGAAGAATTCACGCGCTGTAACTTAACAAATACAACAGGAATCTCCGAACTGCGGTGCCCATCTCACGTTACAGATCAAGATCATTTATAAAGGGTTTTAAACGACAAAACAAACTCACTTACACGGATTTGAGAGTCAGAATAGAAGATAGTTGATGACATGGTAAGCAAGTTTGTTAATATTTAGAAATAAAAGCGCTACATCTGTCATACAGCGCTATTTTGGCTGTGGTGAACACGTGCCAAGCATGACGCGTCACCATGGAAACTTGGCTGGCGGGCGGGCGGGGATCGCGAATTAGAAATAAAGGCCTGCCTCTAATAAAAGCCTGCTTCAAATAAAAGCCAGCTACCATCTGCAGTTCAGGTAAATAAAGGCCCCGGCCTTTATTTGAGGAATTACGGTATACATGTACATGAACCCATTCTTTAATGTGTTAATCATAACAGTTCTTCCTTCGCGTCTCTCCTCAGGCCGTCTACTCTCACGAGAAAGTGAAAATGGAGGGAACCATCTCACAGCAGACCAAACTCATCGACTTCCTGCAGGCCAAGATGGACCAGCCCACCAAGAAGAAGAAGGTATGTCCTGAAAATAATAAGTCCTGAAAAGGGAAGCCAAAGCGTCTCGATCGCCCTCTGGTGGCTGGTCCCAGTATAGCTCATAATTCTTAAACAACACAACGAGATCAATAGCCTGGTTCTACCAGACTCTCGTACATTTCATTTGTACAGAGAGTCTGGCCTCGCTCCATTGAGAAACGTTTACTTCCTTGTAGGCGGGTTCTCTGTTAAAGTTCAAAACTATTGGATCTGCCCAGCGTCACTCAGGATCTGCCATAGCCAATCGCTAACGTGTGGTCGTGACGTATGTCATGCGCTGAAACCGGCTGGAAACAACAAGTCCGAATTCCATATTCATAAATCTAAATGCTAAACCTCTCTTTCTTATATTTGTGAAAGAATTTTAAAAATACCTCTTTTCAATTAAGTTGTCTGAGAACAAAAAAAGCCTTAAAAACATTATCTGTTTGTAATTATTTTCCTTTTTTCAGTGTCATGTAATTCTCTTAACTTGTTCATGTTTATTTTATATTATCCCCCTACTGTTTTATTTTTGTTTTGTTTTTATTATTATTTTTTGTTTGTTTTTGTATTATGTTTTCTGTTATTACTTGTGTATTGTTTTAAGCAATAAAAAAAACAAGTCCGAATGATCAGAGGATTATGTTTAGAATAAGATGTCTGTCAACGAGAGCTGCATGTTTTGTTCATCGAATTTAAGAGTTCAAGGAACAATTCTAAATTCTAAATGTATATTTGACACTAAGGACAGTGATGTATTCAGTCAACTGTCGAAGCTGGGTGTAATCATTAACAATACGCCGCTGCGGTCGTTTCGGATCTGCCGCAAATGCTGTACAGTGATCATCGTGCACGCCGAGCTGCCCAGCACCAACTCCTAACCTCTCTGCCTCCCTCACTTGGTCCTCCATTAGTGCAACAAGAGGAGACGACAACAACTATCGGCTTTGCATCCTATCGTTCGCCTTAGCTAACTCATTCACCACTAGCGGAGTGAGCTGGAAAATTAAACTTTTCCCGAACCCCGTGGGGAGGAGGGCCACAACATCATGGCCACCAACAACACTTAGCAAACATTGATCTTGCTCCGGCTTTAACTTCTGGATATTCGGCAGTTTTGCAACAACGGACCGAATAGATTTTCTCACGTCTTTCTCCGCTGCCATTACTGAACTCCAACTCAAACTGACGCGCTACATCAACGTCATCGTTCTCAGCCACTCCCTCTGTTCGCTGATTGGACCGGTAAAAAAATTATTTCTGGAAACCAAAGTCTACAGCACAATCCCAGACGTAGTACTGAAGGAAAATAAAATTGAGCGGAAGTGCGTAGGAGGGCGGAGCCAGGCTACGAGATCAAGCCACAACACAACGAAATCAAGCCACAACAACACAACGAAATCAAGCCACAACAACACAACGAAATCAAGCCACAACAACACAACGAAATCAAGCCACAACAACACAACGAAATCAAGCCACAACACAACGAAATCAAGCCACAACAACACAACGAAATCAGGCCACAACACAACGAAATCAGGCCACAACACAACGAAATCAAGACACAACACAACGAAATCAAGCCACAACACAACGAAATCAAGCCACAACAACACAACGAAATCAAGCCACAACACAACGAAATCAGGCCACAACACAACGAGATCAAGCCACAACACAACGAAATCAAGCCACAACACAACGAAATCAAGCCACAACAACACAACGAAATCAAGCCACAACAACACAACGAAATCAAGCCACAACACAACGAAATCAAGCCACAACAACACAACGAAATCAGGCCACAACACAACGAAATCAGGCCACAACACAACGAAATCAAGACACAACACAACGAAATCAAGCCACAACACAACGAAATCAAGCCACAACAACACAACGAAATCAAGCCACAACACAACGAAATCAGGCCACAACACAACGAGATCAAGCCACAACACAACGAAATCAAGCCACAACACAACGAAATCAAGCCACAACAACACAACGAAATCAAGCCACAACAACACAACGAAATCAAGCCACAACACAACGAAATCAAGCCACAACAACACAACGAAATCAGGCCACAACACAACGAAATCAGGCCACAACACAACGAAATCAAGACACAACACAACGAAATCAAGCCACAACACAACGAAATCAAGCCACAACAACACAACGAAATCAAGCCACAACACAACGAAATCAGGCCACAACACAACGAGATCAAGCCACAACACAACGAAATCAAGCCACAACACAACGAAATCAAGCCACAACAACACAACGAAATCAAGCCACAACACAACGAAATCAGGCCACAACACAACGAAATCAGGCCACAACACAACGAGATCAAGCCACAACACAACGAAATCAGGCCACAACACAACGAAATCAAGCCGCAACAACACAACGAAATCAAGCCACAACAACACAACGAGATCAAGCCACAACACAACGAGATCAAGCAACAACACAAAGAAATCAAGCCGCAACAACACAACAAAATCAAGCCACAACACAACGAGATCAAGCAACAACACAAAGAAATCAAGCCGCAACAACACAACGAAATCAGGCCACAACACAACGAGATCAAGCAACAACACAACGAGATCAGGCCACAACACAACGAAATCAAGCAACAACACAAAGAAATCAAGCCGCAACAACACAACGAAATCAAGCCACAACACAACGAGATCAAGCCACAACACAACAAAATCAAGCCGCAACAACACAACGAAATCAAGCCACAACACAACTAGATCAAGCAACAACACAACGAAATCAGGCCACAACACAACGAAATCAAGCCGCAACAACACAACGAGATCAAGCCACAACACAACGAGATCAAGCAACAACACAAAGAAATCAAGCCGCAACAACACAACAAAATCAAGCCACAACACAACGAGATCAAGCAACAACACAACGAAATCAGGCCACAACACAACGAAATCAAGCCACAACAACACAACGAGATCAAGCCACAACACAACGAGATCAAGCAACAACACAAAGAAATCAAGCCGCAACAACACAACAAAATCAAGCCACAACACAACGAGATCAAGCAACAACACAAAGAAATCAAGCCGCAACAACACAACGAAATCAGGCCACAACACAACGAAATCAGGCCACAATACAACGAGATCAAGCCGCAACAACACAACGAAATCAAGCCACAACACAACGAGATCAAGCCACAACACAACAAAATCAAGCCGCAACAACACAACGAAATCAAGCCACAACACAACTAGATCAAGCAACAACACAACGAAATCAGGCCACAACACAACGAAATCAAGCCGCAACAACACAACGAGATCAAGCCACAACACAACGAGATCAAGCAACAACACAAAGAAATCAAGCCGCAACAACACAACAAAATCAAGCCACAACACAACGAGATCAAGCAACAACACAACGAAATCAGGCCACAACACAACGAAATCAAGCCACAACAACACAACGAGATCAAGCCACAACACAACGAGATCAAGCAACAACACAAAGAAATCAAGCCGCAACAACACAACAAAATCAAGCCACAACACAACGAGATCAAGCAACAACACAAAGAAATCAAGCCGCAACAACACAACGAAATCAGGCCACAACACAACGAAATCAGGCCACAATACAACGAGATCAAGCCGCAACAACACAACGAAATCAAGCCACAACACAACGAGATCAAGCAACAACACAAAGAAATCAAGCCGCAACAACACAACGAAATCAGGCCACAACACAACGAAATCAGGCCACAATACAACGAGATCAAGCCGCAACAACACAACGAAATCAAGCCACAACACAACGAGATCAAGCAACAACACAAAGAAATCAAGCCACAACACAACGAGATCAAGCCACAACACAACAAAATCAAGCCGCAACAACACAACGAAATCAAGCCACAACACAACTAGATCAAGCAACAACACAACGAAATCAGGCCACAACACAACGAAATAAAGCCGCAACAACACAACGAAATCAAGCCGCAACAACACAACGAAATCAAGCCACAACACAACGAAATCAAGCCACAACACAACGAAATCAAGCCACAACACAACGAAATCAGGCCACAACACAACGAGATCAAGCCACAACACAACGAGATCAAGCCACAACACAACGAAATCAAGCCACAACACAACGAAATCAGGCCACAACACAACGAGATCAAGCCACAACACAACGAGATCAAGCCACAACACAACGAAATCAGGCCACAACACAACGAAATCAGGCCACAACACAACGAAATCAGGCCACAACACAACGAAATCAGGCCACAATACAACGAGATCAAGCCGCAACAACACAACGAAATCAAGCCACAACACAACGAGATCAAGCAACAACACAAAGAAATCAAGCCACAACACAACGAGATCAAGCCACAACACAACAAAATCAAGCCACAACACAACGAAATCAAGCCACAACACAACGAAATCAGGCCACAACACAACGAAATCAGGCCACAATACAACGAGATCAAGCCGCAACAACACAACGAAATCAAGCCACAACACAACGAGATCAAGCAACAACACAAAGAAATCAAGCCACAACACAACGAGATCAAGCCACAACACAACAAAATCAAGCCGCAACAACACAACGAAATCAGGCCACAACACAACGAAATCAGGCCACAACACAACGAAATCAAGCCACAACACAACGAAATCAGGCCACAACACAATGAAATCAAGCCACAACACAACGAAATCAAGCCACAACACAACGAAATCAAGCCGCAACAACACAACGAAATCAAGCAACAACACAACGAAATCAGGCCACAACACAACGAAATCAAGCCGCAACAACACAACGAAATCAAGCCGCAACACAACGAAATCAGGCCACAATACAACGAAATCAGGCCACAACACAATGAAATCAGGCCACAACACAACGAAATCAGGCCACAACACAACGAAATCAGGCCACAACACAACGAAATCAGGCCACAATACAAAGAGATCAGGCCGCAACAACACAACGAAATCAAGCCACAACACAACGAAATCAAGCAACAACACAACGAAATCAGGCCACAACACAACGAAATCAGGCCACAACACAACGAAATCAAGCCACAACACAACGAAATCAGGCCACAACACAATGAAATCAAGCCACAACACAACGAAATCAAGCCACAACACAACGAAATCAAGCCGCAACAACACAACGAAATCAAGCCACAACACAACGAGATCAAGCAACAACACAACGAAATCAGGCCACAACACAACGAAATCAAGCCGCAACAACACAACGAAATCAAGCCGCAACACAACGAAATCAGGCCACAATACAACGAAATCAGGCCACAACACAACGAAATCAGGCCACAACACAACGAAATCAAGCAACAACACAACGAATCAGGCCACAACACAACGAAATCAGGCCACAACACAACGAAATCAGGCCACAACACAACGAAATCAAGCCACAACACAACGAATCAGGCCACAACACAACGAAATCAGGCCACAACACACTTGATTTCGTTGTGTTGTGGCTTGATGTCATTGTGTTGTGAACTTATGTTTGAACATTAATCAGCCAATCAGAGTCTAATAATAGATAATCGAACAATATTAATGAATAATATTGGTTTTCGGTCGGCATGTGAACATGATTGTCCGCTGTATCGTGTGCTCTCTGTGTGTATCAGGGTATATTCGGGCGTCGCCGTGAGGAGGTCGGTGTCACGGCTAACGGAGCCACAGCGCTGTCGTCTCAGCCTGCCTTGCCTCTCCAGTACAGCGACATGAAGTCAGCGCTGGAGAAGGAGCGATCTCGGTGCTCAGAGCTCGAGGAGGCGCTGCAGAAGATGAGGATCGAGCTGCGATCCTTACGAGAAGAGGGTGAGACACTCAGCTTTTGCTCTTAGTGCATTATAATTGTTAAACTGATTATTTTGCTCAAATTATAATCACATTTATAAATCAGGGTTCCCACGTGTCCTGGAAAAATAATGCATTTTATATTTCTCGATAACTCGATTATGCTGTTTGCAATGGTTCATGGGACCGTAGTTCTTTTTCCTCACTAAAGATGTGAAGGACAATTTTACATTCACATTTAGTCTTATTGCAAAACATGTAATTGTATCTGAATATCATGAACACAAATCATCAGCTGAAGAACACTTACACAAGGAGCGTTTGCCTGAGGTTTAAACACACCATAGAAGAACAACTAGCCGAACTAATATAACTTTACAGCATTATTAAAGACAAGTAAACACTTAGTAATTTTAAAAAAATGAATAAAAAATTAGCAATCGCAACAAATAGACACAACTGAACAGGTGCAGAAACTGTAATCAAATGTAAAATATCACTGCACTTTATAAATAAAATATACATTACAAATATAGTTACAAAAGTTATTCAGGCAAGAACGGGGGAATTTTCTCTTTATCTTCTGTAGTGTGATTAGTGTTATAGAGACAGCAGCAGGAATATTAGTGCTGTCACTTTAAGAGCCGCCTGGTATAGTTACACACGCCCTCAGCACAGAAAACAGCGCTTGTATGGTTTAAAATCACATTAAAATTGCTTTTCTGTAAGCGCGCTTGTGTGCATCAGAGAAGACAGTGTCGTCTCGCGCTTGAATGGTTTAAAGTCATATTGAAATGCTCACAATGGAATCGATAAGAGGAATCGATTTTTATTTTATAACAAGTATTCGATTCCAGAATTGGATTACATTTTTGATTCCCAACTCTACTTATAACGCTTTAAAGGTGCAGTGTGTAAGTTTTAGCGGCATCTAGTGGTGAGGTTGTGAACTGCACCCAACAGAAGTTACGGTGGCTGACAGGAAGTGATGTCGTCGTCTGAGACAGCAGAGAGTCACCAGTTAAACAATGAGGTTTCTTTACAAAGATAAATTAAGAAATTATATTTACTCAAGTATTCAGTAAAGCGATGTTATTGTGAATATTATTGTTACCTGTTCATCATTGTGTCAGTGTTTTATTCGCTGACTTTAGCAGCTTCTTTACACGCAGAACAACATAGTGACGAAACACGTGTGTCCGTTCAGGGCCACCGTAGAAACATGTGTGTGTAAGCGGACCCGCGGTGTGTGTAGAGAAACCCTCATTATAAGCTAATAAACACATAACAGTTCATTATGTAAGCTCTTTATACACCACTGAACACATCTAGTTATGCTTATTATATTGCATTTCTGTCAACAGATCCTCCTAAAAATCACACAATGCACCTTTAACAAAGACTTTTTTAATAATCCCTATGGGGAAGATGAATGGGAAAAATACTTATGCACTCTATTAAATCTGTCTTTCATATTTCCTGCTGTTTCCTCCAGATGATGTAAATGTTGTTGTGGTTGAGGATCTTGTCTCTCTGTCTCTCAGCGGCTCATTTTAAAGCGCAGGAGCACGTGGCCCCGTCCACGCCGGCCTCGGCCCGGCAGCAGATCCTCATGTCGGCCATCGTGAAGTCTCCGGAGCGCCAGCCCAATCCCAGCAGCCTCTTGAACCCCTCGAGCTCGGCCCGTCGCAAGGAGAGCTCCACGCCGGAGGGTCAGTGCACTCAGACACCTGTGTGTGTTTCAGACCAACACTACCAGCCTAAAGCTTTCGGGAAGATTTTTAATGTTTTTAAAAGAGTCTCTTCTGCTCATCAAGGCTGCATTTATTTGATTAAAATACAAAAAATATATATATATTATTATAATGTAAATCAGCAGTTTTCTATCTGAATATACAGTAAAGTGTAATTTATTCCTGTGAATTTCCAGCATCATTACTCCAGTCTTCAGTGTCACATGATCCTTCAGAAATCACTCTAATATGAGGATCTGATGCTCAAGAAACATTTATGATTATTATCAGTGTTGAAAAAGGTTGTGTTCCATTTTTATTTCTGGATTCTTTGATGAATAGAAAGTTCAAAAGAACAGCATTTATCTGAAACAGAAAGCTTTTGCAACATTAAACACTACCTAAGAATTTATTTTTTTTTTTTTTTGAGGGAAAGAAATTCAATCAATACTTTTATTCATCAAGGATAAATTATATTAAGTGACAGTAAAGACATTTATAATGTTACAAAAGATTCTATTTCAGAAAAATGCTGTTCTTTTGAACTTTCTATTCATCAAAGAATCCTGAAAAATAACTGTGTTCAACACTGATAATAATCATAAATGTTTCTTGAGCATCAGATCCTCATATTAGAGTGATTTCTGAAGGATCATGTGACACTGAAGACTGGAGTAATGATGCTGGAAATTCAGGAATCACAGGAATAAATTACACTTTAAAATATATTAAAATAGAAAACTTATTTTAAATTGTCACAATATTACTAATTTTTATTTATTTTATTTTTTTATAAAATGAATGCAGCCTTGGTGAGCAGAAGAGACTTCTTTTAAAAACATTAAAAATCTTACCGATCCAAAACCTTTGACTGGTAGTGTGTGTGTGTGTGTGTGTGTGTGTGTGTGTGTGTGTGTGTGTGTTTGTGTGTGTGTGTGTGTGTGAGACTGTGTGTCAGTATCACAGATGAATGAAGCTCATGCCGTCTCGAGATCAGTGGCTCTCTCTCTCTCTCTCTTTTCCTCTCTCTTTTCCTCTCTCTCTCTCTCTCTTTTCCTCTCTCTCTCTCTCTTTTCCTCTCTCTCTTTCTCTTTTCCTCTCTCTCTCTCTTTTCCTCTCTCTCTCTCTCTTTTCCTCTCTCTCTCTCTTTTCCTCTCTCTCTCTCTCTCTCTCTCTTTTCCTCTCTCTCTCTCTTTTCCTCTCTCTCTCTCTCTCTCTCTCTCTCTCTCTCTCTCTCTCTCTCTCTCTCTCTCTCTCTCTCTTTTCCTCTCTCTCTCTCTCTCTCTCTCTTTCTCTTTTCCTCTCTCTCTCTCTCTTTTCCTCTCTCTCTCTCTCTTTTCCTCTCTCTCTCTTTTCCTCTCTCTTTTCCTCTCTCTTTTCCTCTCTCTCTCTCTCTCTCTCTCTCTCTCTCTTTTCCTCTCTCTCTCTCTTTTCCTCTCTCTCTCTCTCTTTTCCTCTCTCTCTCTTTTCCTCTCTCTTTTCCTCTCTCTTTTCCTCTCTCTCTCTCTCTCTCTCTCTCTCTCTTTTCCTCTCTCTCTCTCTCTCTCTCTCTCTCTCTCTCTCTCTCTCTCTCTCTTTTCCTCTCTCTCTCTCTATCGCTGGTTCTCTCTCTCTTCATGTTTCTGTCCTCTTGCTTTCTCTCTGCGTCTGCTCCGTCGAATCTGAGAGCTGTTTCTCTTCTGCTCTTTCAGAAAAGAGGAGGGTGACGTTTGAAAGTAAGTGTCTTTCTCTCTCTATCTCCGTTTCTGTCACTCATCATCATTTGCTCTGAGATCAGCTCAGATGTGTTAGTTTAGGGTTGTGCGCTGATGGGAATCAGATGCCACTGATAGTGAAAACCCCTAGCAACACCTTGGCAACCCCCACACTATACTGTAGCATCATGAGTTTAGCACGGGCTGATGTAGTTTTGAATGCAGTTTGAGCTAAATATTCTTTTTTAATAATTAGTCATTAGCATCTCATTCTAATTAGATGTTTGCTTTCAACTAGGCTGTAGAGTTTTATTTACAATGTCCATCTATGATAATATCATGATTGTTGTTTTAATTATGTGCGATCTGACATCATCAGGGATGTCCCTCACTAGTGCGCTTGTGCGTTTAGAGTGGATTAGTCTTTTAAAATGCATTTATTTCCTCTGTATGTCTTTTTATATATATGCAATTTATTATAGGTAATCAATATCTCATGAAGAGTGCCGGTTTTTTTCTCCAAAGATCAGCACGATTACAAATGTGATATTTATTATATACGACAGGTCAATTAACAAGAAGTTAATTCTATTTTAGACACAATATTGCCTGTTTCTCCAACTAAGATAGTTCCTATTAAAGCCACAGTCTCTGAGTGACACACGGCAGTGTTTCGTTACTGAATGAACGAATCGGTTGAATTAATAACGATTAGCGCTGGGTATCGTGCAAAAACATTTCTAAACCGATACCTTGACGTCAATACCGGTTCCTGAACGATTCTTTTTTCGATACCAGTTTTATGAAATCCGTTTTAACAAGATTACATTACCTCAAATTTTTTTTTTTTTTTTTTTTTTTTTTTTTTAGTTTGACGACTTTTTTTTACATACTTTAAAGTACCAATGCAAAAATGTTCTATATATCCTAATCATTTAACAGCATATATTCTTTACTTCAATGACCTCATTGTTTCTGCCCTAAATTAATACATTGTTTAAATTAAGATATTGTTAGCTAACTGCGTGATTTGTACATGTACTTTCCTGAAATGTATTGCTTAGACAGTTTCCTCTGATAACAGATCACTGTAAATTGTAATGTAATGTATAATGTGAATTGAATTGAATATAGGCTAAGTTGGGGCGGGATATATGCCTCGTGCTCAGCACACATAAAGCTTGCCTTAAAGCACTGGCAAAACTAGCCTTATGATTATGAATGTGTCGAGGAAAAATAGCAAGGAGACATTTTGATTGTTTAATAATAAACTAGTGTTTAGTGTGAGTCAGTGGCTGCAAAGATGAAGTTGACGACTCTGAATCGTCGTTAAATCGAGACTATTATTTTTCGTTTTGAATTGCTTAGTTTAATAGTAGACATTAAAGCTTCTATAGGCATATTTCTCATGTCTGTTAGGCAAGTGTCCTATACGGCCTCGGTTCATTTGTGACGCGCTCCTGTTCTTCTCGCTGTCGAAGACGGGGCAACTTTATGCTCTTAAGTTTATTGCGCAATTATCTTATCGTAAATATTGCAGCGCGGCCTGTTGGTATTGAGCCTGGTGAAATGTAGCCACACTTTTGATCTTTTCCACATCTTGTCCATCTATGCGAGTTGGGACGCTCACACACTAGTACCTGACGTTGACAAGATTAACCCCTTAGGTATCGTAATTTGGTACAGAACGGCAAGCTGTTTCGATACTCAATAATAGCGAGGCAATTCGGTACCTACAAAGTATCGAACTCGATACCCAGCCCTATTAATGATTCAATGACTCACTCATTAATGCTTCGTTCCTGAATGAATCAGGCGTTTGAATGAATCGGTTGAATCTCAATGACTCGCTCATTAACAGAGACTCACTGCCACCCACTGGAGGCTTTAAAGGGTTAGTTCACCCATAAATGTAAACTCTGTCAGTAATGACTCTCCCTCATGTTGTTCAACCGTAAGACTTTCGTTCATCTTCAGAACACAAATTAAGATATTTGTGATTAAATCTGAGAGCTGTATCACTCCTCCCTCTATAGGCTTCTATGTTATTGAAACTTGCCGGCCCAGAAAGTTATTAAAGGCATCATTAAAATAGTCCGAGTGACTACAGTGGCTCAACCTTAAGTTTATCAAGCGACGAGAAGACTTTCTGTGCGCAAAAACAAACAGAAATAATGACTTTATTATTACAACTGTTCATTTTCTTCGGTGTGGGCCTCGAGTGAGTTCTCGTAGTGTAACAGCGCAGCGCTACATCAGAACGCTGGTCATGTGTGTGATGCTGGCCAATAGTGAGCCTACGTTCTGACGTAGCGTATATTTTTATATTTTTTTATATTTATATTTTTCTAGTATAAACCTCTAAAAGTTCTTAAATCAAGATACATTTACTTGAGATGCAAAATGACATTATACACAGACATTATCGACAAACTCTGTTTCTGCTCTCAAGATTTCTGCTGCTCCATCTTTCTCTTCCTCGTGAGCTGAAGCATGTGATCGGCTCCTCTCTCGATGATGCTTCTGTCCGCATGCTTTGCTCAGATAGAGACGGACTTGCTCATGGGTTTGTTCTGGTCGTTGCTCTGCTGCTGGACTGATGATCTTTGACATCATTCACACTCAAGAGATGCTCAAGAGGACATTATTAACCCACACTAACTGTGTGTGTGTGTGTGTGTGTCTGTAGAGTACGGTCGGCGTGTGAAGGAACGGATGCACCACAACATCCCTCATCGGTTCACAGTGGGGCTCAACATGAGAGCGGCGAAATGTACCGTTTGTCTGGATACGGTTCACTTCGGCCGACAAGCTGCTACGTGCCTGGGTATGAAAACACACACACACACACAGAAAACACACACTCACACAGAAAACACACACTCACACTCACACACACAGAAAACACAGACTCACAGAAAACACACACTCACGAACACAGAAAACACACACTCACACAGAAAACACACACTCACACAGAAAACACACACTCACGAACACCGAAAACACACACACAGAAAACACACACTCTCTCTCTCACACACACACACACACACACACACACACAGAAAACACACATTCACACAGAAAACACACACACACACACACAGAAAACACACATTCACACAGAAAACACACACTCACACACACAGAAAACACACTCACGAACACAGAAAACACACACTCACACACACAGAAAACACACTCACGAACACAGAAAACACACACTCACGAACACAGAAAACACACACTCACACACACAGAAAACACACTCACGAACACAGAAAACACACACTCACGAACACAGAAAACACACACTCACGAACACAGAAAACACACACACACACAGAAAACACGCACTCACACACAGAAAACACACACTCACAAACACAGAAAACACACACACACACACAGAAAACACGCACTCACACACAGAAAACACACACTCACAAACACAGAAAACACACACACACACAAACAGGCAAAAAACACACACTCACACAGAAAACACACTCTCACACACAGAAAACACACACACACACAGAAAACACTCACTCTCTCACACACACACACACACACTCACACACACAGAAAACACACACTCTAACACACACACACACACAGAGACAAAAAACTCACACACAGAAAACACACACTCTCTCTCTCTCTCTCTCTCTCTCTCTCACACACACACAGAAAACACACACTCACAGAAAACACACACTCTCTCACACACACACACAGAAAACTCACACACAGAAAACACACTCACACACACATACAAAGAGACAAAAAACACACACTCACACACAGAAAACACACACACACACTCACTCAACAAAACAAACACACACATCAGGGTTTCTGCAAGCCTTAAAAAGGTCTTAAAAAGTCTTAATTTGCATTTTCACAAATTAAGGCCTTAAAAAGGTCTTAAATCAGAGCTGAAAGTCTTAGTCATGGCATTAAATGTTGCATGCATTGCAAAAAATGACTACTTCCTCAGCATTTTTGTACTGTTTTCCAATACAAATATCAGTTTAAATCAAGATAAATGTACTTGAGATGCAAATATAAAATGAAGTCTTGGAAAATGTAATAAAATTAGTGAACAAATATCTGTCAAAACTTCTAAATGAAGCTGATGTTTCTGAGCCCGTTGGTAGATATCTGTTTTTGCTTTAGTCATGAACTTAATTTTGATTAATTTCACGGAAAACAAGACTTCATATTTCACGTCATTTTACATCTGAAGTAAATGTATCTTGATTTAGGAATATTTAGAATCTTTTTTGCAGTTTGGTCAGAAGGTACAGTAAAAGATATTTCCACATTGTAGTGGTTTTGAGCAAAAACGATTCAAGCTTATTCTTTTTTTTTTTGTAAAATTTATTAAAAAGTAACATCTGTTGGAATATGTATTTTCAAACTCTGAAGTGTTTCTCCATAAACATTAACATTGCATTATTATTATTAACACTCCATAAACATTAACATGCGCTTGATGGATGTCACTGACCTTAAAATGTGCTCAAGTTAAAAGACGGTTTCGAGGTTTAAAAACACTTGTCTGATGACTTGGTACTTTTTCATTCCACTTCCTAATATTTGTCCTCAGAAGATAAGTTTGTTCCTTTTAATGATTCTTAAATATTCAGTATTTGCTCACCTGTTCTCATCCCTCGTCTCTCTTTCCCTTCTCTCCGCCAGAGTGTCGAACCCTCTGCCACCCGAAGTGTTCCCCGTGTCTGCCTGCGACCTGTGGGCTCCCGGTGGAGTTCGCCACACACTTCTCCGAGGCTCTGTGTCGGGATAAGGCCAGCTCACCCGCCCTGCAGGTCAAAGAGGCATCGGGTCACGTGCGTCTGGAGGGCTGGATGAAGCAGCCCAGGTCAGATCATTCAGAGTCTTTCAAAGTATTCAAAATTGATAAATAAATTTAGAGAAAATGAAGGCCCTTAAAAAGTATTAAAAAGGTGGGATCAGTAGTTTTTGAAATATGCTGTTGGCCAAACAAACACACCCCTTCTTCATTGCTCCGCCTCCAAAACTCACACTCCAATCCTAACAGCCGAGTCGGTCTCGAACCCCGATCCCCCTGCAAGCGAGTCGAGTGCACTAACAATAACGCTAATCGCGCATTCACTAGCAGTCGTCAGCGCGACTCTGACTAGCTGTCCTCCGTTACACACGCGTGATTTTTTTTTTCCCAAACCACTTCAGTGGAAATCCCGCCCTGCAGCCGATTCTAAAGTTTTCATTGGTCATGTCAATCACTGTACTGATTGCCTATACCAAACACTGATTCCTAAACCTACCCGTCACTGTAACCTAAACCAATGAAATCGGCTGCAGGGCGGGATTTCCGCTGAAGTGGTTTGGGGGGAAAATCACGCGTGACACACGCAATCCAAGAGTGGATGTCTGTTTATACAGAAACACTTTATTTACCCAGTGTTACTCACGTGTTACCCACATTAGTGATGGGGACGAGACCGCCTATGCCGAGTCCGAGTCAAGACCGAGTCTTTGAAGGGTTGAGACCGAGTCCATTGGTTTTCAAATACAGTCGAGTCCGAGTCAAGACCGAGTCTTTGAGGAAGCAAGTCCGAGTCGAGATTTTGTTTGAGGAAGCAAGTCCGAGTCGAGATTTTGTCTCGACATCAGTTTTGATATTCATGATTTAATATCACCCCAGTTAATAATCAACAGTTAGGCCTACAGACTAAGCTAGATTGGGAATTGTTTAGAGAAGCAGTCTTAACTAGTGATGGGGACAAGACCGCCTATGCCGAGTCCGAGTCGAGACCGAGTCTTTGAAGGGTCGAGTCCGAGTCGAGACCGAGTCTTTGAAGGGTCGAGTCCGAGTCGAGACCGAGTCTTTGAAGGGTCGAGTCCGAGCCGAGACCGAGTCTTTGAAGGGTCGAGTCCGAGTCGAGTCCGAGTCTTTGAAGGGTCGAGTCCGAGTCGAGACCGAGTCTTTGAAGGGTCGAGTCCGAGTCGAGACCGAGTCTTTGAAGGGTCGAGTCCGAGTCGAGACCGAGTCTTTGAAGGGTCAAGTCCGAGTCGAGACCGAGTCTTTGAAGGGTCGAGACCGAGTCTCTGAAGGGTCGAGTCCGAGTCGAGACCGAGTCTTTGAAGGGTCGAGTCCGAGTCGAGACCGAGTCTTTGAAGGGTCGAGTCCGAGTCAAGACCGAGTCTTTGAAGGGTCGAGTCCGAGTCGAGACCGAGTCTTTGAAGGGTCGAGTCCGAGTCAAGACAGAGTCTTTGAAGGGTCGAGTCCGAGTCGAGACCGAGTCTCTGAAGGGTCGAGTCCGAGTCGAGACCGAGTCTTTGAAGGGTCGAGTCCGAGTCAAGACCGAGTCTTTGAAGGGTCGAGTCCGAGTCAAGACCGAGTCTTTGAAGGGTCGAGTCCGAGTCAATACCGAGTCTTTGAAGGGTCGAGTCCGAGTCGAGACCGAGTCTTTGAAGGGTCGAGTCCGAGTCGAGACCGAGTCTTTGAAGGGTCGAGTCCGAGTCAAGACCGAGTCTTTGAAGGGTCGAGTCCGAGTCAAGGCCGAGTCTTTGAAGGGTCGAGTCCGAGTCGAGACCGAGTCTCTGAAGGGTCGAGTCCGAGTCGAGACCGAGTCTTTGAAGGGTCGAGTCCGAGTCGAGACCGAGTCTTTGAAGGGTCGAGTCCGAGTCAAGACCGAGTCTTTGAAGGGTCGAGTCCGAGTCAAGACCGAGTCTTTGAAGGGTCGAGTCCGAGTAGAGTCCGAGAAAGCAGAAATCGGTCTCGAGACCGAGACCGGACTCGAGTACTACATCACTAACCCACATGTTACCCAGTGTTACTCACGTGTTACCCAGTGATATCCAGTGTTACTCACATGTTACTCAGTGTTACTCACGTGTTACCCAGTGATATCCAGTGTTACTCACATGTTACCCAGTGTTACTCACGTGTTACCCAGTGATATCCAGTGTTACTCACATGTTACCCAGTGTTACTCACGTGTTACCCAGTGATATCCAG
The DNA here is from genome assembly GCF_029890125.1 of Rhinichthys klamathensis goyatoka. Lineage (NCBI taxonomy): Eukaryota > Metazoa > Chordata > Actinopteri > Cypriniformes > Leuciscidae > Rhinichthys > Rhinichthys klamathensis. Next base: position 252,319 of record NW_026606774.1, read on the forward strand.
TGTTACTCACGTGTTACCCAGTGTTACTCACGTGTTACCCAGTGATATCCAGTGTTACTCACGTTACCCAGTGTTACATGTTACCCATTGTTACTCGCGTGTTATCCAGTGTTACTCACGTGTTATCCAGTGTTACTCACGTGTTACCCCGTGCTACTCACATGTTACTCACGTGTTATCCAGTGTTACATGTTACCCATTGTTACTCGCGTGTTATCCAGTGTTACTCACGTGTTACTCAGTTTTATCCAGTCTAAATCAGTGTTACCCATTGTCACTCACGGGTTACCCCGTGCTACTCACTATTATCTGAAGATTTTTTTTTATTTTTTATTTTTTTTATATATACTCCTATTTAGTATTCAGTGTCCTGTCACTGAGTGTGTTTGTGTGTGTGTAGGAACGGAAAGAGGGGTCAGCAGGGCTGGGAGCAGAAGTACGTCGTGTTGGACGGGACTAAAGTATCGATCTTCGAGTCCGAGCTGTCAGAAGGTACTAGATGGACAGATCCGCTCTGTCAGATCACTTGCCGGGGTCTGGTTGAGTGTGTGTGTTCTGAACCTGTGTTCGTGTGTGTGTGTGTGTTTCAGACTCAGTGAAGCCGCTGGAGGAGTTTGAGTTGTGTTTGCCGGACGGTGAGGTGACTGTTCACGGAGCCGTCGGAGCCTCTGAACTCATCAACACAGCTAAATCAGGTCAGAAAACACACACACGGATGAATTAATGAAATCATTGAACACAGGGCTCAACGCTAAGGGTCCACACAAAAAATAAATAAATAAATAAGAAAGTTTTGACCATGTAACATTGTATTCTAATAAATAAGCCACCCCAATTTTAGATACCAGTGAAATTTTACAATTCTCAATTGATTTCGATACCCCAGCAAAAACTGGGGTACACTAACTAATATAAAGCTCAAACATTATTGAAGACAAGTGTGCCTTCAGTAATCAAATAAGAACAAATAAACCAATTACAAGCAACAGCTCATATAAATATAACAGAACAAAGCAAGGCTGACAGAATTCAGGGACAGAAACTGAAAAATCAAATGTAAAATAACACGCCTTCGTCTTGACAGTGTAAATTAAAGGGATAGTTCACCCAAAAATAAAAATTTGCTGTTAATTTACTCATCCAAGATGTAGATGTGTTCTTTTTTCCTTCAGTAGAGTAAAGTAAATGTGATTTTTATCTGAAACTGTAGTATGGGTCGGTTCAGGGGTCGGAGGTCAGGTTAGGCCATAGAAAATATCATTAACCTGATATAACATCAATGGAAGTCTATGAAAACAAATGTGTGTGTGTGTGGGTGAAACCTATATTGAATCTGTACATTTACAATAAGTGGCAAATGGAATAGAACAAATGCGAAATTAACAAATTATATGAGGTGATTCTAGTACTAATTTAAAGAGTTAATTGTTATTATTTTGTAAATAGGCATGACCAGGTTCTATATACGAGATGCCGAATTGGACATTCAAGACTCACTCATTTATATTTAATGAAAGGGGAAGAGAAACTGGTTTGTGAGAAAACACATGTGTAAAACACATTTTAATAGAATGTCCTTTTATAAATGATATTAGACGACGTTTATATTCAGAAAATATATTAATGGACATTTTTAAAAAGGAATCATTTTAGAATTTCTGACAAATATTCAATTGAAAGATTCTATGTAAATGTTATTATTGCTGTTGTTACTATTGATATATATGTCTGATTTTGTATATTGATATTTTTTTTAAGAAAAATTGTTAAATTATTGTAAACAATGTATTGAATATCTTTCTTTCTTTATTTGTTTGTTTGTTTGTGTTCCGAAAGGCAATTGGTTTTACAGCAAGACCAGCATACAAAAAAAGACAATTTACAATACATAATAAACTACACAAAACAACAACAGACCCAAACAACTACTGTACCTACTTGCACCTACTCCCCCCATGCCCGAATTTAACAGAGAAATAGAAGTATGAATAAATGAATGTTTGTACCTGTTACTCCTAACAGAGGGAAATCTCACCCGAGATCCTGAAACTCAGAATAGAGGCTATGAGAACTAACCATTGAGATAGATTGGGCTTTTTTTCAAAAACATTAAACAGGATAGTAGTGTGACTCTGCTGAAGTCCTGAATTGATTGTAATCATAATTATTTTTTAAATTGAAATACTGTTGATTGTCATGAATATAGCCATTGCTGCTGATATGGCATTAAATAATAAATAAATAAGTGTGTGTGTTCGGTGTATGTGTGTGTTCGGTGTGGGTGTGTGTGTTCGGTGTGTGTGTGTCAGATATCCCGTACGTGCTGAAGCTGGAGTCTCATCCTCACACCACGTGTTGGCCGGGTCAGTCTCTGTACTTCATGGCTCCCAGTTTCCCAGATAAACAGCGCTGGGTTGCAGTTCTGGAGTCAGTGGTCGCCGGAAGCCGAGGTTCCCGAGAGAAAACTGAAGCGGACTCGGTGAGTTTCAGTCCTTCTGAACGATCATGACTCCTGTGTTTGCTTAAAGGAGTAGTTCACTTTAAAATCAAAATTAGCCCATGATTTACTCACAGCTGAAGTCAGCCGAGGTGTATATGACTTTCTTCTTTCAGACGAATACTATCAGAGTTATATTAATAAATGTCCTGGCTCTTCCGAGAACTCCAAACGGCTCCGGGGGTTAATAAAGGCCTTCTGAAGCGAAGCCATGAGTTTGTGTTAGAAAATATGAATAATTAACACGTTACAAAGTAAAATTCAAGCTTCCGGCCAAACGAACATACTCGGTCTACTTACGCCTGAAGCGCAGCTACGCGACTCGTGACGTCAGGAGTAGTGTAGTGTGTCATGGCGGAGCGCAAATATCAGCAGTGCGGCGCATTACTCGCATAAGTTGTGCTTAGACTTCAGGGGCCGTATTCACAAAGAATTTTATCTTACCACTAGCAGGGTTCCCGCGGGGTCTTAAAAAGCCTTAAAAGCATTGAATTTATGAATTTGGAAATAATACCTTAAAAAGTCTTGAATTTTGATGTCTGGGTCTTAAAAATTGTGTTGTATGTCAGTGTTCATTTCATTGACTAAAATAATGACGAAAACTTTTCTTCAACGACATTTTTCACTGACGAAAACGAGGCGCTACCTAAATAAAACCTAGTTTTGAATGACAAAAACTATGACGAAAATCTATTGACATTTTCGTCAACGTATAAAAACTAGATGAAAATGTTAGGATGACAGGGCCATCATGCGGAACATAACACGGACGCAACAAATCATGGAATTACACAAAATGTCCTACACAAAATAATAATAGTAATGTCTTCGAAATGCATATATAATGACATGTTTGTGCAGGACCCAGTGAAGTGTAATTCTAAAAAGGCAGAGAGAGAGAGAAAAGTCATGAATTCAATTAAATTAAATCAAGGTAGCCTAATACCCCAATGAAAACCGCCACTTGCCTAATAATGAAAAACGACACTTGCATTAACACTTGCTTGGTTAATTGACATCCTATTAGCCTAAATAGACTACTTAAAGCAAGGAAATGTTGCTCCTATTGAAGTAATGTGATAGTTGAATGACGGTGGATTATGAACTTGCCGGATCAGGATCAGTTACTGCTGCTGGCCCAGTTGGTGCTAGGAAAAAAAAACATAATAAAAGGGAAATTCGGCACTGGGATATCAAGCAAAACTAAGCGTGAGAATGGGAGAGGGTTTGTTTGCAGATCAATGCCGCATTCCCGCTTGTGTCGCGGACCCCGGGCGACTGCGAGAGGCGGTGGTGTGCGCTACAATCCTTTGTGAATAGGTCTTAGTGAGTTAGGAGTCCTCTCGACTTCTTTTAAAGGAGAACTCCGGGCAATTCTTAAGTTAATCTTGATCGTTACACCTTTGTGAGTACTGTCTATAGAAAAAGAATCGGTGCTTGCAACACGGAGCTGTTCCCGCAAATGCCCAGAGCTCCCACTCAGCTAAAACGGCAGTTATGGGGGCATAAACAAAAAGAGTGTCTTTGTACCTCTTAACAGACACAAAATGCAATTAAAATGTCTGTCCAACATGAACAGGGGCCTTACATGTGAACAAGATGCGTTTAGCAACTTAGCCATTGTTTAAATTCACCTAAATAGTGTTTTAGACGGCAAGCTGTAGTCTCGCGCTGAAGTCCCGTGGGAACTCATTTGTAGCCGAAAAAAGGTAAACAGTGTCCAGGTTTTTTTATTATCATTTTTGAGAGCCTCATAATTTCAATCATTTTTCAAGCAATTCAAAGCCATCATGTTGAACAGTGCGCATCTGAAGCGTCTCAGCTGAAGGAAATAATACATTGTTTATCGGCTTTAATATATCAGACACATTTTATTATCGGGCCGATAACATTCAAAATTAACCGATACCGATATGGTGACTGATTTTTTTGCATTTTAAATTAGCCTTTATTTTTATATTTCTAGTTTAATTTGTAGTAATTTTATGTGCTTTTATTAGTTTCTATATATATATATACACTCACCGGCCACTTTATTAGGTACCCCATGCTAGTAACGGGTTGGACCCCCTTTTGCCTTCAGAACTGCCTCAATTCTTCGTGGCATAGATTCAACAAGGTGCTGGAAGCATTCCTCAGGGAGTTTGGTCCATATTGACATGATGGCATCACACAGTTGCCGCAGATTTGTCGGCTGCACATCCATGATGCGAATCTCCCGTTCCACCACATCCCAAAGATGCTCTATTGGGTTGAGATCTGGTGACTGTGGAGGCCATTTTAGTACAGTGAACTCATTGTCATGTTCAAGAAAACCAATTTGAAATGATTAGAGCTTTGTGACATGGTGGAAGTAGCCATCAGAGGATGGGTACATGGTGGCCATAAAGGGATGGACATGGTCAGAAACAATGCTCAGGTAGGCCGTGGCATTTAAACGATGCCCAATTGGCACTAAGGGGCCTAAAGTGTGCCAGGAAAACATCCCCCACACCATTACACCACCACCACCAGCCTGCACAGTGGTAACAAGGCATGATGGTTCCATGTTCTCATTCTGTTTACGCCAAATTCTGACTCTAACATCTGAATGTCTCAACAGAAATCGAGACTCATCAGACCAGGCAACATTTTTCTAGTCTTCAACTGTTCAATTTTGGTGAGCTCTTGCAAATTGTAGCCTCTTTTTCCTATTTGTAGTGGAGATGAGTGGTACCCGGTGGAGTCTTCTGCTGTTGTAGCCCATCCGCCTCAAGGTTGTGCGTGTTGTGGCTTCACAAATGCTTTGCTGCATACCTCGGTTGTAACGAGTGGTTATTTCAGTCACTGTTGCCCTTCTATCAGCTCGAACCAGTCTGGCCATTCTCCTCTGACCTCTGGCATCAACAAGGCATTTCCGCCCACAGAACTGCCGCTCACTGGATGTTTTTTCTTTTTCGGACCATTCTCTGTAAACCCTAGAGATGGTTGTGCGTGAAAATCCCAGTAGATTAGCAGTTTCTGAAATACTCAGACCAGCCCTTCTGGCACCAACAATCATGCCACGTTCAAAGTCACTCAAATCAACTTTCTTCCCCATACTGATGCTCGGTTTGAACTGCAGGAGATTGTCTTGACCATGTCTACATGCCTAAATGCACTGAGTTGCCGCCATGTGATTGGCTGCTTAGAAATTAAGTGTTAACAAGCAGTTGGACAGGTGTACCTAATAAAGTGGCCGGTGAGTGTATATATATAGTACTATCTTTAAATGGTTATTTTAGTACTTCAGCTTAATTTTATTTTAACTGGTTGTCAAAGCAACATTAAAGTTTTAAGTGTACGTTTTTCATCTGATAATTGTGCTCAATTTTACTTTCTTAGCTTTATTTTAGTTAACAATTGTTTTGTAATAGTTTTAGTTAATGAGAACAACACTGGATACGGTCTTCCTGCACATTTTAAAATTCTAAACTTTGAAGCGTTCATTAGCATTCATCTGTTTCAGTAATGACAGAGAATACAAAAACACATGAACTGATATCGCAAGAAAAGATCGATCAAATCTACCTTTCACAGACATTAATTTTTATTTTATTACTTTCTGCTGTCTAACACTGTGAGTGTGATTGTGTTGTGAACGCTGTAGGCCGGTGTTAAACGCCAGAAGACTCTCTCGCCGCTGGTTCAGGTAATCAGATGCTGTTACCCAGCATGCTCCTCTGTCTGGTGCTCGTGTTGCTTGCATCATCAGGTCACGTTCTCATCTCTGCGCTTCAGGAAACTGAATGAATGTCGCTGCTCATCATCCGCACACACCAGTGTTTCCCGCAGTTGTGCGCTTGAAAATAAATACCAGTGTGATTCACAGACAAATGATTCTAATGAGTCAGTTCGTTTTAAATGAATCACTCAATTGATTCATTCACACAGCAAGTTGAAGTGCTCATTTGTTGTTGTTTTTTGGTTTTGTTTTGTTGTTCACAATATTGAGACATGATATATTAATATTTATTAAAGAAATTAGGAATTAATGTACTTTTGTTCACATCTGTATCCAGGATTTATTCTATGGAGATTGTAACATGAGATTATTAGTTAAAAAGGTGGTATAAAATATTTAAATTATTATTATTATTATTGTGTTTATTTTTATATTTGTTACTATTTTTTGAATGGTGTTGAGAAATGTATCGGTAGTTTTTTTATTAATTAAAATAATCCCACCACCTATACATAATTCAACATTAATGAAAATTAAAAAAAAAAAAAAAATCAAGCCATCACCTATGCATAATTTAAAATTGCTAAAGAAAATAATAAAAAATTAAATAATAAAAATAAACCCACCAACTCTACATAATAAATAATAAAAATATATGTAATAAAAAGGAACCCTCCATCTATACATAATTCAACATTAATGAAAAAAGTAATTCAAATAAATCCAGCACCTATATTGAATAATTAATGTTGTAATGTGTTGGTTATTAAAGCTGGTTCCTTGGAATAAAACAATTTAAAAGATAATTATGACTTTTATCTCACAATTCTGCCTTTTTTTTCAGAATTGTGAGATATAAACTTGCAAATGCGAGTTATAAAGTCAGAATTATTGGGGGAAAAAATTATTCAGTGGTTGAAGCGAGCTTCAGTAGTTGGTGGTGGGTGGAAAAAAAGACTGATATTTCTATAAAAGAGAACAGGGAAGTCATTTGACACATGACATGTGTGTTGTGTAAACCGCAGCACTCGTGTAAAACACACTTCTGTGGGAAACACTGGCAGATCCTGAACGTCCTCGTCTGTCTCGAACACACACACACACACACGCTCGGCTCCGGCATTCAAAGCTCCTTAACTCAGTGAAGTGTGTGTGACTGTTGTAATCTCTGTGTTATTCAGAAGCTGCTGGGGAACTCTTTGCTGAAGCTGGAGGGAGACGACCGGCTGGATATTAACTGCACTTTACCCCTGACCGACCAGGTATCGCACAGTACACCCCTGTTATCATAGTGTGTGATGCCCGAGACTGAAATAAACAAGTATAAAGTACAAGCAAAATTAAATCATAGATAATAAACATAAACCCATTACCCACACATAATTTAATACTGTAAATAAACAAAATACAGACATTTAATGGCCAGTAATCTGATGCCTCTGGTCATAAGCCAACCATTAAAAACAGTGAAATTGTATTTATATATACATATAATATATATAGGCAAAATTGCAGTAAATTATTCTTTATTCACTGATTCTTCCAAATTCTTATTTATTTATATAGGATATAATAACACAGAAAATTGAGAAGGCCACACAGCATAAACAAATAAAATGTTTCATCTTTTTTGTTGTATTTCCACAAAAAAATCTATTTTTTAAACAAATAAATACAAAACTATTTATTTTAATTTGACATATTTATGTTTTAACTAATTATTACTTTGAGTTAGTATTACTATTATTATTTTTACTTAATGAATTGTTACCTTTTCATCAACTTACAAACTTCCTGCAGTTCCTTAAACCTGATGTAATTAAATGTTTAATGTACTTCGAATTTTTAACGTAATTTTTTTACATCAATATAGCACAAGATTATCCTGTTTAAATCAATGTGGTAAAGACGTTCGGTCAAAAGTAATCAAAAAATAGTCCAGATATGGACTATAATTTGTAAATAATCTACCCAGCACTATGTGTGTGTGTGTGTGTTTATATATATATATATATATATATATATATATATTCAATATTGTTAAATAAAAGAAGTAAATGGATAAAAAATAAACCCACCATGTATACATGTTGAATAATTAATAATTAACCATGTTGAATAATGTGTGTGTGATGGAGGAAATGAATGATACTTATAATAAACAGGGAAAATCATTGGTCAAGAAATGACATTTGTGTGTTAAACTCGTGTAAAAGCCATGAGACGTGACACGTGTGTGTGTGTTTCAGATCGTGCTGGTGGGCTCAGAGGAGGGTTTGTACGCCCTGAACGTCATCAAGAACTCGCTCACACACATCCCGGGACTCGACTCTGTGTTCCAGATACAGATCCTGAAGGAGCTCGACAAACTGCTCATGATCACCGGTCAGTGCTGACTCACATGTGCTGTGTATAATGGCAGAATAATTAGAAGGTAAAGCTAAAAGAAAAAATACAAAGAGACATGTTTGCTCTCTCCATCATAATTTTAGCACAGTCGATATTGCAGAATACATCCGACCAGTCAGCTTTGCACAACACAGATCGTTTCAAAGCAGCTTTACAGTAATAAACAAGAACATAACAATGCTATTGTAGCAAAGTTCATCAACGATCAAATGACTTTAGTTTCAGCTGTAAAAGACACTGGTGTCATTATTCAGTTCAATTCAGTGTTGATTCAGTTCAGTTCAATAATACTCTAGAGTTCATCCGTTAATGAAACGATCTTAAATCAGATGTAACAGGGTGGCTGCGGGTCCTTAAAAGGTCTTGGTTTTCCCAATAAAAAGCCTTAAAAAGTATTAAAATGTCTTCAATTCAGATATTTTTAGTCTCATTACGGCTCAAATGTCTCCAATGTCCGTCAAATAACCAGTGAAGCATCGAAACACGAGAATGATTCTGATTTTATTACATAAACAGCGATTGATAATGGATATAGTGTATTTCTGGTAACACTCTTGAGGAAACTCACAGAAGAAATGTACTGAGGTAAAAATTCATAATGTTGAGTTTTTTTATTCATAACATGATATATTTAAGTAACATAACATGACAAGGGAGCTATTTTGCTGAATATTCCCACGATTGCTAATATTACATTGATTTTAGTTCAATAAACAAGTTGTGAATATTAAATTACTGACATTTTAGACACAATATTGACTGTTTTTGTTGTTTTTACCAGCAAAAATAGTTCCAAACGAAGATCAGAGCCGAACTATTGCGTATCTCAGAGTGGTAGCGGCGTTTAGTTCCTGAATGATTCAGCGTTTGAACAAATCGTTTGAATCAATGACTCACTCAGTAACGGTCTTACCGCCACTACTGCCAGTTCAGTTTCTTGTTTAAAAGGATGCATTTTTTCCAACATTTCTTGTTTGAATATTCAAAAAGGTATTTAAAATATTAATCCCATAACATTTTATTTATTGCAGTTGTAATTTTGCAGTGTACATTGATTTAATTGATATCAGCCCTATAGTGCGTATTGAATTAATTTATCAAATGTAAGAATTTGACATGAAAGATGACACATACATTTAATAAGGTTAAAAAATTGGCCTAAATTATAAAGGTTAAGAAAGTCCTGGGGTAAATATAAAAAAATATGCAGATTTAAGCATGTAAAAGAATGGTTCGTACAATGTGCTTGAATTTGACTTTTTGAAATGTAAGTCCTGAAAAATCCTTGAAAAAGCCATATTTATGAAGAGGTCCTTGAAAAGTGCTTGAATTATTGAAAGTCACACAATATATGTAATTTTATCAATGAAACAATATTTTTATGCAAAATTAACTTGTCTGCTTAGCTTGTCTGATAAAGATATAAAGCCATTTCACATGGCTATGAGCGTAATATTGCCCATATAAATATAAAACAGCTTTTATTCTTCCGGTCCATCATATATTCATGGTGGGAAAATCAGTTTAAATAAGGAAAGCGATATCTTTGTCATAGAATCCTTTCAATGGTTAAAGTTTCCAGTCATTGCATGTGCTGCACTTTGTTTTATTAGTGTATTTTTGTCTGTTTACCTTTTTTTTAATAATTTGCAGGATAATACAGATATTGTTTAATAAGTGAGATCTCTGATTGAAGTCCTTGAAAACTAAAAAAGTAGTGCAATGAAAGCACTTTCATTTTACAGCATCTGTACGAACCCCGTAAAAGCTTATAGAGCGCTGATGAAAATATTTATTCAGAATAAACAGTTTAAAAATCTCGGTGACGCGGTGCTTTTGTGGGAATTTTTGTATGGGATATTGTCTTCTCTTATGAAAAATTAATTGTATATCATAAAAATATATAGTATTTATGACAGCAGTGGCATTAAAAGGGTCTTAAAAGTCTTAATTTAACTTGTTTATATCGGTAGACATCCCGTATGAGCAGCTCTGCGGGAGACAGTAGTGTTTTTATTCTGCCCAATTAATTTTTATGTTTTGTTCTCATCTAATATTATTGATAATATGACTGAATATGAAGTGTGTGTGTGTGTGTGTCAGGTGAGGAGCGCGCTCTGTGTCTGGTGGACATTAAGCGGGTTAAGCAGTCTCTGGCTCAGTCTCATCTGCCGGCTCAGCCCGATCTCAGTCCCTACATCTTTGAGGCGGTGAAGGGCTGCCATCTCTTCGCTTCTGGAAAGGTGAAGCATTCACTCGACCCCTGTGACCTCATCGTTAAAAAATCACCTCGATTCAAACACTCACATGATCTTATTCCTATATGACAGTGATTTGCTGGAACATGCAGATCTGTTCTGGTCCAGATAGAGCCGTTGTCATGAAACCGCTTCACTAACAGTCTTTCCAAACACACACTATCATTATTGCTGTCTTACAATCATTCAGATTATCACAGGAGTTCTGGTCCAGAGAGAGCCGTTGTCATGTATAGATATGAGGGTTCCCACGGCTCCTTGAAATCTTTGAAAGTTTGTGAATCTGAAAAAAACTAAATCAAGGCCCTGGAAAGTTTCTGAAAATTAACACACACAGATGCAGGTCCTCGACTGTGCTTGAATTTATTTTGTGCATGAAGTTTTCCGGATAAAATTCCATATTATTCGCTCCGCTAATGTGTTATTCCGCCAGCACTGCGTGGCCTATGCGCGCTAGCTTGCTTGATTTACGTTAGTTACGCGCGTAGTGTTTCCCGCGTGAGGTACTTTGTGTTGTACGTTGCCGTGACGTTCACGCGCGCACGAAACCACTACGATGGAACCTCAACGTTTGTTGTTGGACAATATAAGTGTGTTCCCACATTAAGCCCTTGAGCTTGAGGGTGTTGGACCTGGAAAGTCCTTGAGTTTGAGAATTTAAGGGTATTGGACCTGGAAAGTCCTTGAATTTGAGGATATTGGACCTGGAAAGTCCTTGAGTTTGAGAATTTGAGGGTATTGGACCTGGAAAGTCCTTGAATTTGAGAATTTGAGGGTATTGGACCTGGAAAGTCCTTGAGTTTGAGGGTGTTGGACCTGGAAAGTCCTTGAGTTTGAGGGTATTGGACCTAGTGTTGCACGGTGCACCGATACTTCAAAAGTATCGCGATACTCGGAAATTAAAAACTTCACGATACCTAAATTTATTAGTATCGATACTTCTAAGAATGACCGCGTTCCAGATTTGTAAGAGAGTATTGCATGTTGGTGTGTGCAACGCACGCTTCCAGTGCCTCCCTATGGACGTCTGCGTTTTTCTCCTCATGCGCGTGTGACAGGGCGCGTGAACTGAACGAGCAGAGAGAGAGAGAGAGAGTGAGCGAGCCCCGGTCGCGCGCGCGCACTCTCTCTCTCTCTGCGGAGCCAGGCGAAAGTATAAACAAGGCTTCACCGTCTCAAAACTAAGCGCTGTCTTGCTCTCTCTCTCTCCCTCGCACATATTAATCAAAATAATTCGACACGATGGTAAGGTCGGGAGACTAAAGTTTCATGTGGAGCATTCGGAGTTTTTTTTGTTTTTTTTTCTGAATTACCGCTGGGTGTAAATTGTGGTAAAATACGTTGCCTTATCTTCTCTGAATCGTTCCGCACATTCAGCTGACATACTTTAAATAAACGAAAAAAACTATCCAGTCATGAAATGTTTTCTGTGATGACAGTGGGATGTAACCGCCTGGATAATCACACAACGCGCACACGTCCGATAATGACACGTCCAATTCGCGAACTAATGACTCATTTGAACCGATTCGTTTTAATGAATGGTTAAAACAACTGATCTGTCTGAATCGGTGTATAACTAATCGTTAACACTTTGTAATAAGGTTTCATTTATTACATAAAACAAATAAAAACACTTGTTTTTTCCCCCCGAAAAAGCATATGACTACTTTTTTCCACACAATGCTATCATGAATCGATAAGAGAATCGTTAAAGAATCGGATCAATAAGCAGAATCGTCAGTGGCATTGCTATTGATAAAATCTTATGTTTCTTATGATAACTGAGATAATGCTGCTAAATTTATTTATTTTTTTACCTTGAATGTCATTGCTCTAATTTATTTTTTATATTTTTCATATTTCATATTTTGTTCAAATGGTTATTATAGCCTATCTGCTGTTCAAATGTTCATTTATTAGTGTGTTATGATTGGAATGTTGTCCCAGTTTTAAAATAAAGCACAGCAATGATATTTGAGAGTGTTTCTCCCTTTTCAGGAAAAGTATCGAAAAAGTATCGAAATCGCAATTCTTGACTTGGTATCGGTATCGAAACAATAATTTTGGTATCGTGACAACACTAATTGGACCTGGAAAGTCCTTGAATTTGAGAATTTGAGGGTATTGGACCTGGAAAGTCCTTGAATTTGAGGGTATTGGACCTGGAAAGTCCTTGAGTTTGAGGGTATTGGACCTGGAAAGTCCTTGAGTTTGAGGGTGTTGGACCTGGAAAGTCCTTGAGTTTGAGAATTTGAGGGTATTGGACCTGGAAAGTCCTTGAATTTGAGAATTTGAGGGTATTGGACCTGGAAAGTCCTTGAGTTTGAGGGTATTGGACCTGGAAAGTCCTTGAGTTTGAGGCTATTGAACCTGGAAAGTCCTTGAGTTTGAGGGTATTAGACCTGGAAAGTCCTTGAATTTGATAATTTGAGGGTATTGGACCTGGAAAGTCCTTGAATTTGAGGGTATTGGACCTGGAAAGTCCTTGAATTTGAGAATTTGAGGGTATTGGACCTGGAAAGTCCTTGAATTTGAGAATTTGAGGGTATTGGACCTGGAAAGTCCTTGAGTTTGAGGGTATTGGACCTGGAAAGTCCTTGAATTTGAGAATTTGAGGGTATTGGACCTGGAAAGTCCTTGAGTTTGAGGGTGTTGGACCTGGAAAGTCCTTGAGTTTGAGGGTATTGGACCTGGAAAGTCCTTGAATTTGAGAATTTGAGGGTATTGGACCTGGAAAGTCCTTGAATTTGAGAATTTGAGGGTATTGGACCTGGAAAGTCCTTGAGTTTGAGGGTATTGGACCTGGAAAGTCCTTGAGTTTGAGGGTATTAGACCTGGAAAGTCCTTGAATTTGATAATTTGAGGGTATTAGACCTGGAAAGTCCTTGAATTTGAGGGTATTGGACCTGGAAAGTCCTTGAATTTGAGAATTTGAGGGTATTGGACCTGGAAAGTCCTTGAGTTTGAAGGTAGCCGAGGTGTGGGAACCCTGATCTGCACACTATATCTCTAACTGAGTGCAATAGAGCTCATGTATACGTCTTAGTTTAGTTCTAGTTGTCTGTAATGCTGTTACACTGTCCTGTTAAAGGAATAGTTCACTTCAGAATTAAAATTTCCTGATTATTTACTCTCCCGCACGTCATCCAAGATGTTCATGTCTTTCTTTCTTCAGTCGGAAAGAAATGAAGGTTTTTGAGGAAAACATTCCTCATTTCCTCCATATAGTGACTTCAATGGGGTCCAACGGGTCGAAGGTCCAGATGTGAGTTTCAGTGCAGCTTCAAAGTCTCGACACGATCCAGCCGAGGAATAAGGTTGGGTATCGTTTGGATTTCAACAATTCCGATTACTATCAATTCCTAATTTCGATTCCAATAAGGTAAAAAAAAAAAAAAACTTGGATATCATTCACATTTAGTCTTATTGCAAAACATGTAATTGTATCTGAATATCATGAACACAAATCAACAGCTGAAGAACACTTACACAAGGAGCGTTTGCCTGAGGTTTAAACACACCATAGAAGAACAACTAGCCGAACTAATATAACTTTACAGCATTATTAAAGACCATAAACACTCGGTAATTAAAAAAAGAACAAATAAAAAATTAGCAATCACAACAAATAGACACAACTGAACAAAGACACGAGTGAAATAAACAGTGTTTTAAGATTTTCAGGTGCAGAAACTGTAATAAATGTAAAATAACACTGCACTTTATAAATAAAATATACATTACAAATATAGTTACAAAAGTTATTCAGTCAAGAACGAGTGAGTGAATTTTCTCTTGGTCTTCTGTAGTGTGATTAGTGTTATAGAGACGGCAGGAATATTAGTGCTGTCACTTTAAGAGCTGCACCATATAGTTACACACGCCGACACAACAGAAAACAGTCGTCTCACGCTTGCATTGTTTAAATTCATATTCAAATCCTCACAAAGGAATCCTTTGAAGCTGCACTGAAACTCACATCTGGACCTTCGACCCGTTGGACCCCATTGAAGTCACTATATGGAGGAAATGAGGAATGTTTTCCTCAAAAACCTTCATTTCTTTTCGACAGAAGAAAGACAGACGTGAACATCTTGGATGACGTGCGGGAGAGTAAATTATCAGGAAATGTTAATTCTGAAGTGAAGTAATCCTTTAAAAGCATCTAATGATAATGATTGGGACATGTATACTCTACGTCTTTTAGTTTATCAGTATACTGAGTAATGAAGTGTGTGTGTGTGTGTGTGTGTGTGTGTGTGTTTCAGATCGACAGTGGCATGTGTATCTGTGCTGCGATGCCCAACAAAATCACCATCCTGCGCTTCAACGACACACTCAACAAGTTCTGCATCAGGAAGGTGACGTATAAGAAACTCCTCATGGATGTCAGACATGCATGTTTAAAGTGTTCATGTAGTGTGTGTAAAACATCAAAGTACAGACAAATAAAGTTATCGTCTCTTAAAAGAAAGAAGTGATTCTGAACTGAAACGAGTCGTCAGTAATTCAGTCTCACTTCCTGCTGAATCTGTTTGTAACTCATTTGCATTAATGCCAGCCGATTGGCTGAACAGCGTCTCTAAGCCCCGCCCTCAAACACTAGTGTATCTGAGACTGGAAGAGCTTGGTTCGTGTTGTTCATGTGGAGAAGACACTGAGAATATTGATACGGTAAAACACACGCCATCGTTACTGATCGCATCACTGTGGATCAAGACATAAAGTCATTGTTATTATACATACAAAGATTTAAAAAGTAAAATATTTAGAAAATTATGACATGCTGAGTCATAATTATGATTAAAGTCAAAATTATGATCAAATGTTGAAGATATGAGGGGAAAAGTTAAAATTTATCATTTTATTGTCATAATTATGATCTTTCAAGTCAATTTAATGTCATACATTTTATGTCATAATTCGGAATTTAAGGCAGTTTTGGCTTTTTATATCATTGATAATTGACTTAAATCAGAATTCTGACTCATAATTTCACCTGTCATATTTTACTTGTCAATTTCGACTTTACGTCTCAAGTCAGAATTTTGACAGACATCATTTCAACTGTCATGATTATGACTCTTTATGACTTAATTATATCTTGTTATTACTTAGTGTCATAATTTCAACTTTGTCGCAATTTTGACTTTTTCCGTCTTTAGTCAGAAATGTTTTACGTAAAAAAGTTACACTTAAGACAAAAAAAGTTTAATCTGACTTTAATTTAGAGTTTTATAGTTATGACTTTATTAGTCCAAATTTTTACTTCATCTTTTTGTCGCAATTTTGACAAGTCAGTTTCGACTTTTTTACGTCTTGCGTCAGAATTTTGACTTTATATCATATTTATGACTATCAGATTCAGATATGATAATGAGCGTTTGGCTTCTGACCAATCAGAGCAGAGCAGCTCTCAGAGAGGCGGGGCTTAGAGACTGAATCCTTGACCGAAGTGTTCCAGACACTGAGAGGAAAGAGCTGACGATGCTGTGGAGATTATGAGGATGTTCTTTCACCTTTGTTGCATGTAACCCTATTTTAGGAGACCAAAAACCTTTGAAGTAGCGTAATAATACCTCCTCCATTCATGTGTGTGTCGGCAGGAGATCGAGACGTCTGAACCCTGCAGCTGCATTCACTTCACTGGATACAGCATCATCATCGGCACCAATAAGTTCTACGAGATTGAGATGAAGCAGTACGTGCTGGAAGGTGAGCTGGTCGGCGCACCACAGTCTGTTTAAGGGACGCACCGAAATTTATCAAAAAAATTGGACGAAACTTAATATAAAGAAACACTTGGCCGAATTCCGAACGCTTGTTTTCTGCTTTTTCCCATTTATTTTCACCATTTTTCACCATTTCATGAATAATTAAAGAGTCAAAATGTGCTTTTGTCTTGCTTTTCAAAAAAAATTAAAAACTACAATTTTTAATATTTATTTAACATTGAACATTTAAAAAATATTTAACACTCACATTTTTTTTTACATTCCAGCAGACATTATACCAACAAAGCACAATATAACTTAAAATAAATAAATGGTTAAACTATAAATATATATTTATTTGGCCATCTTTGAGCCTATTTTAGGCCTATAGCCGACTGCTGGAATAACGTAACGCTTTATAGGTCTACAACAAAAAAAAGTGCATTAAAAAGAATGCAAAATGTTATTTCATGATAACGATATATATAATTTAGTTATTTTATTTTTATTAGGCCTGTATAAAAAAGAATGAAGCAAATTAGAAACACCTGACAAATACGAAAAAATACTAATTAAATAAACCACGTTTTTCAGGTTTTACAGTACGTTTATTTAACATGTATACATTTATTTAACATATGTTGTTGTTTGATTAACATTAATGAGAGACAGGTGCGTGCGCCTCTTACCATTTGATCGCGTCATCAAAAACGTATACAAATATGTATCGTGGCAATCTGTATTGTGGATAGTTCAGCCAAAATAAAAAATATGGCTGAGAAAATTCACGTTTTCAGAGTTTTAGTGTCAGTACTACATTAAACTGCTATATATAATGTAGACTATAATGTATGATAATGCAATGGGGGGATATTTGTGTAAAAGTGTCTGACATTATTTTATATATCTCTAGTCAGTGACAGCACAAGCATATTCGTCTAAAATAAATCAGTGTTTTCAGCTTCAGAATCATGAATATTGTTATTCTGGCGTCTCTATTGTCCTGTGCTTTGGGTTTCAGCACCAAGTCCAAACGCCTGTTCATTCACACACAATGTAACACAATTTAGCATTTTAATCAACAGTACGTTTTTTTTCTTAACCTTTTCCCACGTGTCTTGGAGTATCGCAGTAATATCGTATGGTGAGTTCAGTGTCGTGATATGTGTCGAATCGTGACATGAGGGCATCGTTACACCGCTAATGTGTTCACTTATTAACACCGAAAGTACTTTTTTTGCTGTTTTCAGCCAGATAATTGTGGTTTGTGTGTGTGTGTGTGTGTTCAGAGTTCCTGGATAAGAACGACGTGACGTTGGCCTCGGCCGTGTTCGCCGCTTCCTCACACAGTTTCCCGATCTCCATCATCCAGGTGTCCAGCGCGCCTCAGAAAGTGGAGTACCTGCTCTGCTTCCACGGTGCGTGTGTGTGTGTGTGTGTGTGTGTGTGTGAGCTGCTGAAGGTGTGTGTGTGTGTGTGTGTGTGTGTGAGCTGCTGAAGGTGTGTGTGTGTGTGTGTGTGTGAGCTGCTGAAGGTGTGTGTATCTGTGTTTGACCCGTGTGTGTCGTTGCTCGTAGAGTTCGGTGTGTTTGTGGACGCGTACGGCCGCAGGAGTCGCAGCGATGACATCAAGTGGAGCCGCCTGCCTCTGTCCTTCGGTAAAACCTTATTAATCTGTTTATTTAAAATGTAAATCATTATTTTGGATCACAGTTATTTAACACGATTACTCACTGGCTTTGGAAACATCCATTTATCCATAACTTTCATAAAAACGTGTCTTTTTTATAGTGGACTTCCCTTATCTATAACTGTAATTCAACTGAAAGAAATGAATTTATATATATATATATATATATATATATATATATATATATATATGTAATTTATTTGAATACATATAAATGTTTTTATATATGAATATAATTGAGTTATACATGTGTGTGTATATATATATATAATATGTAATTTATTTGATTACATATAAATGTTTTTATATATTAATATAATTGATTTATATATACATATGTATATATATATATATATAAAATCATGCATTTAATATTTATAATATATTACAATATTTATATAATGTATATACGTAATAATTTATTATTAAAATATTTATACACTTCTAAAGTTTGGTGTCTGTAAATTTTTTAATGTTGTTAAAAAAATTCTCTTCTAAGACTGCATTTATTTAATAATTTAAAAATACAGTAAAACAGTGAAATATTATTCTAATGTAAATCATCTGTTTTTTATTGAGAATATATAGTAAAGTGTGATTTATTCCTGTGATCAAAGCTGAATTTTCAGCATCAGTTGTGCCGTTTCTCAATCTTGTTTGATGTCAAGATTTTTACTCACATGAAATTAAATTAACTCTATTTCTTAATTCATGTTTCTGGTCGTATTGTGAATGAATCATTGGTGCTCGTTATTTCTAAAGCAGGGCTCGTACAAAAGGTGCTTAAAGTGCTTCAATTTGACTTTCTGAAATGTAAGTCCTGGAAAACACATATTTATGAAGAAGTCCTTGAAAAGTGCTCGAATTATTGAAAGACAATTTATGGGAAATTAATTTTTAATTTTATTGATAAAACAATCTTTTCACCCAAAATTAAAGCTGTAGTCCGTCTGATATAGAGGCATTTCTCATGGCTATGATTTCCATTACACGAGAGTAGATGTTAAAACTTCATGCTGATTTGTACTCGGCTTTCGCCAAGATAAGCAAAACTAAGACGTAGCTTTACAGTAAACTATGCTTCTCCATCCATTTACGCTTCTTTCCATATGGTGGTGTGACTCCCCTTCTGTCCGGCGTTAACGGCAGCAGTGTACTTGGCGCGTCAGCACACGCGACGGCTGCAACTACAGGACCAGCACGACAACCGTCTGGATTGAGCCGAGTAGGGGACATCTCTAGGGTCTTCAAGTGGGCACCTTCCGTCCTCAGTGTTTCGTCAACTAGCCCACGACACCTCAAGAGGGCTCGACAGTGACTCTGGCGTCCCAGAGTCACCCCCCTCCGTCCCCCACTCAACTCAGCCCAGCTTACTGACCTCTACATCCCTCCTGCTGCTGAGACCTAACCACAATCTCACAATCCAACCATACGCGCCAACCCGTTGACTAAGGCTGTCGAGCCCCACTGGTGCGTTAATATGCAGTTTCAGTGGACAACGGTTCCGTATGGCATTCCACCTACCGCAAAACACAATATCTACCCAACCACCCGTCATTCACGCAATATCCACAGGAACGTATACAAACAAACCAACAGACTCTTCGAGTTTTCAAGAATTCTACGAAACCGTAGCGTGGCGGCCTGTACACAGCCAGCTAGAATCTT
This sequence comes from Rhinichthys klamathensis goyatoka, assembly GCF_029890125.1. Taxonomy (NCBI): domain Eukaryota; kingdom Metazoa; phylum Chordata; class Actinopteri; order Cypriniformes; family Leuciscidae; genus Rhinichthys; species Rhinichthys klamathensis. The sequence continues at coordinate 272,261 of NW_026606774.1, forward strand.
TCCGTCTCAACCACAGCCAGTTGCTGCTCCTTTCTGCTGCTTCAGATAAGTTCTTTACTGTGCGACGCAACTCTTGGCCGCTGAATCCGACGTCTCTGAGGAACCGGGTTGTAGAGTGTGCCACAAAACCTCGACAACCCACTTCCACTGGATAAACCTGGACTCTCCATCCTCGCTGTTCTGCTTCAGTGGCCAGATGAGCATACCGCAGTTTCTTCCTCTCATCTACCCCATCCTCCCATGGCACTGTTAACTCTATCAGCTGAACAATGCGTGCTGATCCAGACCACAAAACAATATCTGGTCGTAGGTTAGTGGTGGCAATCTCAGGTGGGAAAATAAGCCGTTGGTCAAGATCAGCCAGCATCTTCCAGTCCCTAGCAGCTTCCAGTTGTCCTGGGCGAGAATTGGTGTTAACACCTTTTCTTGGTGGTTGCTCGCCTGGGCGGAGGAATATTGTCTTCTGCGTGTAATGTTTTGCTAGAACAGGTGGCAACTTATTGGTCATACTACGCTTGCCTTCCAATGCTAAAGTCAAACATCGCAGTACTTGGTCATGGCGCCAAGTAAACCGACCTTGGCTAAGAGAGTGATATTGCTCATTAATATCCAAGTATATGATACAGCTTTTATTCTTCAGGTCCATCATATATTCATGGAAATAAATCAGGTTTAATAAGGAAATCGATATCTTTGTCATATTATCCTTTCAATGGTTAAAGTTACTAGTCACTGCATGTGCTGCACTTTATTTGTACCATTTTGTTTTATTAGTGTATTTTTATTTATCCATTAACCTTTTTTAGAATTTAAAAGATAATAAAGAAAGATATTGTTTGATAAATGAGATCTGATTGTAGTCCTTGAAATAAAACTAAAAAGAAGTGCTTGGAAAAAAAACAATGTATCTTTACAGGATCTGTACGAACCCTGCTGAAGAAATAAAAACATTGTAATATATATAATATAAGTAAAATAAACATATTTTTTGTCTTACATTGAGCTCCGAGATATGTGTCTGTCTATATATATATATATACAGGTGAAACTGGAAAAATTAGAATATGGTGCAAAAGTTCAGTAATTCAACTTAAAAGGTGAAACTAATATATTATATAGACTCATTACATGCAAAGTGAGATATTTCAAGCCTTTATTTGTTATAATTTTGAAGTTTTATAAACTTTTCACAATATTCTAATCAGTATTTGGGGTTTTCATAAGCTGTAAGCCATAATCATCAAAATGATAACAAATAAAGGCTTGAAATATCTCACTTTGCATGTAATGAGTCTATATAATATATTAGTTTCACCTTTTAAGTTCAATTACTGAAATAAATGAACTTTTGCACCATATTCTCATTTTTCCAGTTTCACCTGTATATATATATAGAGAGATGTGAAACACACTTGTCTCCCTCACATGAGTTCCTGATGGATGAACCGATCCCTGTGTGTCTCCACAGCGTATAGAGAGCCGTACCTGTTCGTCACGTACTTCAACTCTCTGGACGTCATCGAGGTCCAGTCTCACTCTGCGCTCGGGTAAAGCTGCGGTCCGGGACACTTCTGCTTTCGGTCTTGATGTTTGTTGGAGACTCTGAATCAAGTGCTGTGTGTGTGTGTGTGTGTGTGTGTGTGTGTTCAGGCCACATGCGTACGCACACCTGGATATTCCCAGCCCGCGTCACCTGGGTCCGGCCATCTCGTCCGGCGCCGTGTATCTGGCCTCGTCCTACCAGAACAAACTGCGGGTCATTTGCTGCAAAGGCAATCTGAGTCAGGAGGGGTCGAGCGCAGAACCACAGAGGAACGGCTCCACACGCAGGTCAGTGTGTGTGTGTGTGTGTGTGTGTGTGTGTGTGTACTGTCGTAACGCAGTGCATCTGGAGTCCTGTCATATGATCTCACTGGATTAGGAACTGATCAATACTTTTTAGGGCTGAAAAATGTGTGTGTGTGTGTGTCACTAACGTAGAAATCCTTTTTATTTTTTACCAAATTAAGTTTTATTTTTTTACCAAATTACCTTTTTCCTGTTTTAATTTTTCTGGTTGTCTAAACCAGTTTTTCCAAAATGTCTAAATTAAAAACCATGAAACTTATACAATTTAACAACACTTTATTCAAAGTTAAACAAAAGTTAAATTTTTAGGGCCCTATTAATTTTTTTAATTTTTTTCAAATTCCATTTTAATGGTTTAATTAAATTTTAATAATCAAAAAGCATGTCTAATTAATTGAAAGCATGAAATGTATACAATTTAACAACACTTTATTAAAAGTTTAACAAAAATTACATTTTTAGGGCCCTATGAAATGTTTTATTTTATTTTATTTTTTTGATTCCATTCCATTTTATTTTATTTTTTTACCAAATTCTGTTTTCTGGATTCCATTTTAATGGTTTAATTAACTTTTAACAATCAAAAAGCATATCTAATTAATTGAATTAATAACAACAACCATTTTAATCTTTTTTTATTTCATTTCTATGCAGTGTTGTGTGTAACGCGTTACAAAGTAACGCGTTACAGTAACGTAACTACTTTTTCGGGTAAAAAGTAGTGTAACGCGCTACTACTGAAAATTTGGTAACGAAACGTAGTTCCTTTTTCAATTCGGCGCAACGTTACTTTCCCCAGGGACAGATTATCTGTCCCTGGGATTTGACAGCGATCTCCGTCATTTGATAGATTTGACCGCGTAGTGAACGCCCCAGAGAGAAATGCACATAATGGATTACATAATCAGAGAGTAGCCTATTTCTTTTCGTTTTGAATTGTTTCGTTTAAAGACATTTCAAGCTTAAATTCTATACGTTGAGTTTCGGTTAATTTATGATGAGCTGCTCCAGTTCACGTGCAATGCAAGTGACCACGCCGGCGCTTCCATGATTATATTGTCCCCTTTATTTGCTTATTAAATCCAGGCATTTGGTTGATAAAAAAATGATTAAAATTAAGATACAATTTATACAAAACGAAATTCGCTTTAAAGAAAGGCTTTCTTCAAAACAAAACTTAATGAAGTGGTCAAAATCATGTCTGATTGACTCAATGTCTCCGGATATATTGCGCATCCATCTTACTCGCGCTGTTCACTTTTCATAATCAGCATAGATGGAAAAAAAATAACATTATAATATTTTAACAAATATGAAACTAAATGCGCTTATTTAATGGCTACAACACGTAGGCTATAGTAGGCCTACAGACTCTCTATTTGTATATTGCTGCACATTCATTTAATTCTGAATTTTGCACACATAAGTTAAAAGGCATTTGTTTACGTGCATAGTAAAACATATCTGCAACATTTATCAAGTTCACGGATAATTGTGCGTGCATTTATTAATCATTATGATACTAAAATCATAATAAAGTAGGCTATACTATGTACAAAAAATCAGATGAGCCCAGAATATGAACGCAACGTGTTTACTTACACGTTAAGCATTTTCCTCCCATAGAAAACCATTATAAGAACGCTTAATGTGGCTTAATGCAGATTAGAATGTCCCCTTATTATGTCTAAATAACAAGATAAATGTTCTTTTTTTTCTTCACCATGCGGTTCAGGACTTCCATAGAATACAGCCTGAATATAATTACTTCCAGAAATGATTTTTGGGGGTGCTAACGGGATGCTTTGGTCTTTCTTGGGGGATTTCTTTCTAGCCCCTCCCTAGCACCGCCCATGCATATGCCTATCCATTAACCGGCATTTCTTCATGAATATTAACATTTTTGATAAATGCATTATGCATTTATGGCATTATATATGGCATTATGCATAGTATTACTTTATGTAGGCCTACACATTTAGGAACAGATATTGGGTTCTGCCCAAAGTCAAGCAACATAAAAGTAACGTAAAAGTAACGAGTAACGTAAAAAGTTACTTTCGATATGGGGTAACTAAGTAAAGTAACGGATTACTTTTTTAAAGAAGTAGCGAGTAACGTGTTACACTACTTTTTAAAAGTAACTTCCCCAACACTGTTTCTATGATTTACTTATTTATTTATTTTCCACAAATTCTGTGTTGTGTATTTTCTGGTAATCAAATAAAGACAAAACATTAATTTAATTTATCTTTTAATAATATGACATTAAACTTTTTTTGTCAAACTACATGCTGCACAACTGAGCTACTGTTAAACATGTAAGAAAAATCATTTTGATAATGTATTAGTGTTATTATTATTACATTGAGACGTATCTAAATTCTACTGTACAACATTAATATATTTCTGTCAAGTTAAACTAAACATGATTGTTTATACAGTAAATTCTCATTTTTATGACTGGATTCCACGATTCCGTCGTGTTTTCTGCATCACAGAAATCATAGGGCCCTAATAACAGGCGGGAATGGAAAAAACACAATTTTTATTTATTTACAGATTTATATACGATTCTCATTACAACTTTGAAAGATGATAAAAGTGCAACACTTTTTTGTTTTATTTGGTCTTATTTTGATGAATCCTGCGTTACCTATGATCAGTAACGACTAGGGATGCACCGAATCCAGGATTCGGATTCGGCCGAATATTGGGCTTTTTAACGGGGTTCGGTTTCTGCCGAACCTCAGATTTTTTTTTTCACCGAACCGAACCCTATAGGCTTGCACTACGCGCGCTACGTCGAAGTCACCGATCAGTGAATGACATCAAAGTACCGCGTGAACGAATAGAGAGCAGACGGCTCCTTATGCTTTTGAATTGCTCTCGCGGTACTTTGATGTCATAAACTGATCTGTCTGTGCAGCGCTCAGGTTCAAGTCGAACAAGCCTGTAGTGTAACGCGTTGTGTCAGGAAGAAAAATAGGGATAGCTCACAGCTAAAGTTATTGCAGAGGCCAGACAGACTCACGGAGGCGATTGGCATCTCACAACTCGCACTTTATTCCACAATCGAACTTGTGTAACTGTCTGTCACACGTTCTACCGTCCACAGCGTTACTTAACAAAATAAGGTAAAAATGAGCATCAAACAGAAATAAACTGCATACATGGGCATGTGTTCGAGGCGCACGGCACATACAATACGGACTGCAGACAGTTTAACAGGAGCGCGCAGTTCTTAAAGGGGCCACACCTTATTTCCACTCGTCGTTACAGTAGGTGGACCGTTCGAATGCAGTAGGTTGTGAGAAAGTGAAAATGGAACTCGTGAGCAGAAAAAGTGTTGTTTGGCAGTACTTTCAGTCAAAAGAAGGCAATTCAAGTCGAGCTACATGTTCAATTTGCAATGCCGATTAGTCTCATGGTGGCAAGGACTCTAAACAATAGTCTACACAACATCGCCGCTGTTAAAATGCATAATGTTGCTTATTCTTTTTTCTTTTTTTTACAGTTATAAAAGTAAAGTAGTGTTTATTATTTACAGTAATAAAATAAAATGAAAAATCCACTTTGTTTACTTCATTAATGTGTTTACTGTGTTAATGGACTGAGGATGAGAGTAGGATTCGGTATTCGGTTTCGGCAGAATCTTAACCACTGGATTCGGTATTCGGCCGAACCCCACAAATCTGGATTCGGTGCATCCCTAGTAACGACACGAGAAACACTGACATTGACATCGATGTTCAGTGAGTAATGAGTTAAATGTGTCAGTCCTGCAGCTTCATCTGACTGACAGAACGACCCCATGTGACCTGAAGTCTGGCTGTGATTGGTCCAGAGGTTCTGACTCTGTTTCTCTTCTTTACAGGAAGAAAGGTGCTTTCTTTATATGTGCAAAGGAGTGACTGAGCATGAACGTTTTAACCTGTGATGAATAAAGTGTTTTTAAGGAGAATATTCCGACTAGTTTCAATGTTCATATTATGTAATATAATGTTAAGGCACTTCAGGTAAAAGGGTTAAAAATATTACCATATTTTCCCCAGTCGATTAATCACAGTACATTAAGAGAATAGTTTTGTGTTACACGTTTTCTGAAATGTATGTTTGAATATGCAAATGAGGTATTAGTGATTTTCATAGATTTAATGTGATAGATTTAATTTCTTCCTCAGCTCCGATTATATCATATCAGGTGTTTTGAGAAGCTCTTGTTCATGATTTGACTTGCTTTCATTTTATCGTGCTTTTAAAAGCATAAATATGTTATTATGGATATGGCGGATGAGGAGACGTGTTTGATTGGTAAGTCGTCCTGTGATTTAAACCGGTTTACTAGCGCACATGAATCTGTTCACTGGTCTGATGGGTGTGTGGTTTCACATTAATAACTTTATATTTCATCTCTTCTCACTGGTGAATGTCTGTCAGGTCTCTCTATAAACGCTTTATCGATGTTTCCATGTGTGTGTGTATATAGTTTTCTCCAGGTACTGTTTCTATAGCCATGATAAATGAAATTAAGTGAGCATAATAAATATGAGATCTTCTTCAAACTGTGTCCAGACACAATATGATATGCTAAATTCAGTCGCCTTCCATGATAATCTGTGGTCATGTTCAATATATAAAATATTTATATTTAAAGTATGTAAATATACAGTTTGTTGAATGGAACCCTAACGCTAAATAGTGAAATATTGATGAATTTCCAGCATCATTACTCCAGTCTTCAGTGTCACATGATCCTTCAGAAATCACTCTAATATGAGGATCTGATGCTCAAGAAACATGTATGATTATTATTAATGTTGAAAACAGTTGTAAAATATCTAATATTTTGTCGGAAACTAATATTTATTTTTCAGGATGAATAGAAAGTTCAAAAGAACAGCATTTATTTGAAATAGAATCTTTTGTAACATAAATGTCGTCTTATGGTCAATTTAATGAATACTTGCTTAAGAAAAGTAATTTATAAAACTAAAAAAAACTGACTCCAAACTAGTGTTTATATATATAATGATTTTAAAAAATCATATTATTAGCAGCTAACATCACATTGTTTACATTTTTCTTTATTGTAATATAACCCATGTCTCGGTTAAGTATGTAACCCTCGTTCCCTGAAGGAGGGAACAGAGACGCGAGTCGGACGTACCGTACTGATTGGGATCACGCTTAGGGATCCTGTCATCTTCAAGTATTGATAAAACGGGCCAATGCACATTGGCGTTCGAGATTTGCATCTCGCGCTCCGCCGGGTATAAACACGGAAGCGGATGCACGCACCATTTTGTTTTTCGCCGAGCAGAGCCCGGGGTCAGCGGTGGTCCAGCAATCGTGGCGACGGGACTCACGTCTCCGTTCCCTCCTTCAGGGAACGAGGGTTACATACGTAACAAGACGTTCCCTTTCAGTTCGGTCACGTTCGACTTGAGTCGACTGATTGGGATCCCAAGTAACACGCCACCTAGTGCTGCCACCTTCCAGTGCCTAGCGCACGCCTCCCGATCCCCCCGCATTTATTGAGGCGGAGATGGGAAAGGGCTCAGGCCACGGAAGGACACTGCTGTTCCTATGACCCACTCAGACAGACTTGGATAACGCTGGGAAAGCGAGACGCTGCGGAAGCCACATCCTGACCGTGTGGAGGTATCATGTGGAAGTTACACATATGGACTGGGCATTTCCGGGCAGTACAACATATGGAATGTCACTGAGGAGGCTCCGGCATATAGCAGCGGGGAGACAACACCGGTCCGAGACGGCAGAGCGGGCTCTGCCAAGGGAAAGACACGGGCTCGCCGCAGGGAGCCGTACCGTGGAAGAATACACATATACAGTCTCCTCGCGCCCCTCAGGAACCTGACGATCAGGTCGTGCTTTGCTTCATCCCCTCTTGCAGAAAGAAAAGCACAGTACCGATCTTCGGGGTCTTCTCGGTGAGAAGAACAGCACTCAGCGGACAGGTTCCACTTCAGAGCGTAAGCATGCCTCGTAGAGGGTGCTCTCGCAGAAGTGATGGTGTCTACGACAGCTTGTGGTAGATGACCTAGATCCTCCGCATCCAGGGACCAGACATGGAGTTTCCAGAGGTCTAGACGCGGGTGCCATACGGTGCCCCATCTCTGAGAGAGGAGGTCGAGAGGAGAATCAGTTCCAAGTCTGGTTGGACCAATAAGAGGCAACTAGCAAGACCTGCTCCTCTTCCTCCCTGACTTTGCACAGTCTATATGCAAGAAGGCTCACTGGGGGAAACGCATACTTGCGTAGGCCCCGGGACCAGCTGTGTGCCAGTGCATCCGTGCCGAGGGCCCCCTTGTTCAGGGAATAGAAGAACTGGCATTGGGACGAGTCCGGAGAGGCAAACAGATCTATTTGTGCGGCCCCGAAGTGGTCCCAGATCAGCTGGACCGCCTGGGGATGGAGTCTCCACTCTCCCGGGGCCACGGGCTGTCGTGAGAGCTCGTCTGTGGCACGATTGAGCAGATATAAGAGGCACGTGCAGATGCTTCTGACTCCATAGGAGGAGATGGCGGGGTGAGCTGCAATATGCGAGAGGAGCGTAGACCACCTTGGCGGTTGATGTACGCAACGCTCATTGTGCCGAGCAGTGGCGTTTCGAGGCGGCTCAGAACAAGGTGTACTGTTAGCAACTCGAGGCAGTTGATGTGCCAATGCATTTGAGGCCCCGTCCACAGACCTGAGACTGCATGCCCGTTGTACTTGGCCCCCAGCCGGTGTTGGAGGCATCTGTGGAGACCACAGCATACCTGGACACTTGTTCTAGGGGCACTCCGGCCCGGAGAAACGAAGGGTCTGACCACGGGCTGAGGGTTTGGTGGAAGCCCGGGGTGATTGTCACACGGAGCCTGCTGCTCTGTCAGCCAGTGCTGAAGTGGTCTCACATGAAGCAAACCCAACTGTGGAGCCATATGCCCCAGGAGCCTCTGAAAAACTTTCAGTGGGACCACTGTTTTGCTCTTGACAGTAGTCAAGCAGTTCAGCACTGACCGGACACGTTCCTCTGTGAGGCGCGCCGTCTGACCGAGTCCAGCTCCATACCGAGAAAAGAGATCCTCTGCATGGGGGCGAGTTTGCTCTTTTCCCAGTTGACCCAAAGGCCAAACTGGCTGAGATGCCGGAGCACCAGGTCCCTGTGCTCACACAGCTTTCCCGAGACTGAGCTCGTATCAGCCAGTCATCGAGGTAGTTGAGGATGCGAACACCACGCTCTCTCATGGGAGCAATGGCCACCTATGCGACCTTCGTAAAGACGCAGGGCGACAGGGCCAGCCCGAAGGGTAGAACTTTGTGCTGATACGCTCGACCCTCGAACGCAAAGCGCAGGAATGGCTTGTTTCGCTGGAGGATGGAGTACGCGTCCTTCAGGTCCAAACCAATCAAGGGGACGGATGCATTTTAAAATGCATTTCTGTGTTAGCAGAATCTCGCACGGCAATGTGCATTGGCTCGTTTAATCAATTCTTGAAGATGACAGGATCCCTAAGCGTGATCCAATCAGTGTGGTACGTCCGACTCAAGTATACCATATTTACCAATGAATTTGCTTTGAAATAAAGTGTAGATGACAGAAAGACTGTTGAAACAACTAAGTTATCATGATGGATTTCTGTGAAAGAAAGCAAGGCCACTGACTTTTATTTTGGATGCGATTAATCGTTGCCCAGCACTAAAAATAACCCATGAAACCACATTTACCAATGAATTTGCTTTGAAAATAAAGTGTAAATGACAGGAAGACACCGTTATCATGGTGTATTTCTGTGAGGGAACGCAAGGCGACTGACTGTGACTCTCTCTGTCCTCTCAGCCCGAACAAGCGTGGTCCCCCGACCTACAACGAGCACATCTCCAAGCGTGTGGCGTCGATGCCGTCGGTCCAGGAGGGGCTCCACCAGCCCGGGACGCCTCACCGGTACCGAGAGGCCCGCACCGAGTTCAGGCGCGACAAGTCTCCGGCGCGGGCCCTGGACCGGGAGAAGTCCCCAGGGAGGATCATGGACCGGGAGAAGTCCCCGGGGAGGATCATGGACCCTCGACTTGACTGTTCTCCGGGACGCGTGATGGAGCTGCGCAGGGAGAGATCGCCTGGGCACGCGTTTGAGGAGCCGAGACAGAGACTGCACACCGGATCCGCTCGAACGCCCATCAACACCGTTAACAAGGTCAGGATGACTGAACACACACACTCACTCACACACACACTCACTGCACACCGGATCCGCTCGAACACCCATCAACACCGTTAACAAGGTCAGGACGACTGAACACACACACACACTCACTCACACACACACACACTCACTGCACACCGGATCCGCTCGAACACCCATCAACACCGTTAACAAGGTCAGGACGACTGAACACACACACTCACTCACACACACACTCACTGCACACCGGATCCGCTCGAACACCCATCAACACCGTTAACAAGGTCAGGACGACTGAACACACACACACACACTCACTCACTCACTCACACACACACTCACTCACACACTCACTCACTCACTCACACACACTCACTGCACACCGGATCCGCTAGGAACACCCATCAACACTGTTAACAAGGTCAGGACGACTGAACACACACACACACACACACACTCACTGCACACCGGATCCGCTCGAACACCCATCAACACTGTTAACAAGGTCAGGACGACTGAACACACACACACACTCACTCACACACACACACACTCACTGCACACCGGATCCGCTAGGAACACCCATCAACACTGTTAACAAGGTCAGGACGACTGAACACACACACACTCACTGCACACTGTATCAAAAAGACACGAAGCACAAGCTGAAGGTGGACGTTTATACAATTATCCTAATGATAGAACCTGTGTTTGTGTGTCCAGCAGGTGTGGGATCAGTCGTCGGTGTGAGTGACATCATCAGATCCCGAAACTCCCAGCACAACGTCCCGCTCCACATGGCCTTAGATACACAACACACAGATCTGGCCAGCGTTTACTAGTGCGAACCTTTCTAAACCACACTAACACACACATTGTTTGTCTTGATTTTCCTGTCCTTCTCTTTTTGCGTGCGATGGAAGCTCGTTTCTGCCACAGAATAGAAAAAATAACACAAGTAAGACGTTTTAATCGTACAATTCTGACTTATTCCTCACAATTGCTAGTTTATATCTGTCATTTATAAAGTTTTGAGTTTGTTATTGCGAGTTTACATCTCATAATTATGGCATAATTTTTTTTTTAATCTGTTTCCGCCATTGAAAAAATTATTTAAAACGGTATTTATAACTTTTTATTTCACAAATCTGACTGTTTTTCTCACAATTGCGAGGTTACATTGCGCTGAATTGCAAGAAGAAAAATTTAAGATTAAAAAGTTAATATTATTATTGCCAGTTTACGTCTCGCAATTCTGACTTTTCCGTAGAGTTAAAAAAAAGTTAGAAAAATTTGATTTTTAAATATACTCTTCTCAGAATTGGGAGATAAAAAGTAGCAATTACCTTTTAAAAAAATTATTCCATGGTGAAAAGAAGAAAAAAACTGAGAAGAAAGTTCAAATTGCGAGATACAAGCTTGCGATTGAGAGAAAAAAAAATCTAAATTGTGAGAGAAAACGTCGCAATTACCTTTTATATTTATTTTTAATATAAACTGAGATTAAAAAAAGTCACTCATTATTGACAATTTAGTTGTTGTTTTTTTTATTCATAGACAATCTCGCAATTGTGGAAAAAAAAGACAGATTTGTGAAATAAGTTATAAATGCCATTTTAAAAAAATCCATGGCGGAAGCAAAAAACTCACAATAACAAACAAACTTGCGGTTGTGAGAAAAACAGTCAGATTTGTGATATAAAAAGTTATAAATACCATTTTTATTTTTTCTATGGCGGAGGCAGAAAAAAATCTTATTTGTGAATTATGCCAGAATTATGAGATGTAAACTCGCAATAACAAGCTCATAACTTGCAAATGAAATATATAAACTGGCCATTGTGAGGAAAAAGGTCAGAATTGTAGATTAAAATGTCTTTCTTTTGTTGTTTTTCTATTCCATGGCAGAAATAAGTTTCAATAGTTTCCTCTCTCTCTCTCCCTTCCCGCACTACCCACAATCCCTGGCGACTGCGTAGCGTCCGTCTCGACGGAACGGAATCTTTGTAAACCTTCAGAATGTCACAGTTAACCCCTTTGTAAATACGCCCACGTGATGTTTTTTATAAGACGATATCGAAGCGAATCGCGAGGCGGGTCTATTTTTGTTAAAATCGAAGCGCGAGGAACCGGTTTGTAACGGATGGATTTTGTCTCAATCTGAACATTTTTGCTTGAATCAAGCTGGCGTGTTTTCGTCGTGTCACGTACCGGCTCGCTGTTCGGTGTCGTGTTCGGAGCAACTCTCGTCGTGGTGTGTGTCGTCCGCTTCCCATGAGCCATGATGAACTCAGGATTAGAATGTATGAATCCTAAAGGAATCACTCTCGAATTTCTCCTCAGATGAAGTGCCACCGACGCCATTTCCCGCTCACCGTGATGATGTGTTTCGCGCGTTCGACTCATTCGTGCGGTGACGTCTCGTTCTGTCGCATGGAGACGTTGTAACGGGTTTGTTTTTTCCCGCTTCTCATTTCTTCTCATTCTGCGCTAATCGATGCCGATGTTAACCGACCGCTGACCAGAGATGTAGCGTTTCTTGTTTTATCATTTTTTATGATTATGGTCCAATAGCATTATCTATAGCCACTAATAAACAAAAAGTTATATCTTTATCTGAGCCTCTGCGTCTTTCCTGAGTCTTTAAGTTACTTCTAATGTTACTCTCATGATCATGTTTTCAGGTGAAACTGGGTTTTTGGTGAGAAATGTAGGATTGGACTTGATTTTCACCTTCAGGATTTTACTGAAAAATAAGAGGGATTGAAGATGTCAAAGACGTTCCTGTGGTTGAGCGAGTTGTTTCAATTTTATGAACGATTATGAAGATGAGCTTTGGATTGGGTTGAATCAGACCAGGTACATTTATTGAGAAAGTAAAGAGTCGTGTTGAACCTCGAGGTTCACATCTTTAATGCGTTAAGAAACTCTACATACGCTTATAAACGTCTTCAAACGTCTAAATTTATGAAACCTACATTTTCTTTTTCTAACAAAACAACATCAAACTAAATATATTCATTTTAGTTCCATAAACCTTTACTTTCATATGGAAAAAATGATAAACTCCTTTTCACGCTGCAATGGTTGATATGTGGACACTTTTCCAAACTATCTAAACTTTTGCTCTACAAACACATTAAGATGTTGCTTTTTTTGTCATTTTATTTAAATTTCAGGATTATTGTGTGTTCATGCATGTGCAATGTGTATGAAAGAGGCTAAATGTATTTTACAGAAGTAATTTTAGTCAAATTCAACTAATAGATGGGGAAAAACAGCATAATTTCATGTGTAAAGCCACAGTTCAGAAAGCAAAATGTGTAACAATTTACTTTAAATGACTATATATTGTAATTTTTTTATTTAAAATATCTGAGGGGGGGGGGGGGGGGGTTGATTTCTTAACACACTTACAAACACAAAAAAAATCTTTTAAACTCATATTTATACTTTCATACAATAATTGAAATGTCAGTAACATTAATAATGACACTGATGTTATATCGAGATGATCAATCCTCACATAAAAATATTGATTCCAAATGTTTATCTTGTAATTGTCTTGTCAAAATAAACCTAGTGGGGAAAACTGACCTGACAGTTTTCAGAGAGAGCTGATATTGACAGAAACAGAAATTATTACTTATTGCAGGCATTTATTATAATGGGTTTATGTGAAGATTAGTTTAAGTTTGCTTAAATTGAAAGTTAAGCCTATTAAATGTTAAAAAATAATGACTTTAAATCATGCTGTAGATGCTGAATGCCTTGAATTACTCATTTCATCCCCATAACTTCAGTTTACTTGATTATCCATAACTCATTTATTATAAAAATCATGAATATCAAATATGACCATCAGGCTTTTGAGGGAGGGTTTATTAGTTCATCTCTCAATCACCATTGAGATAACATTGCATTATATGTTTTAAAACTACAGAGCTTTGATCATAAAACTAATCATTTAAATATAATCTTACTAAGCAGATATTTATATGCATTTTATGCAAGTATCTGCTTTACTGTTATAAAGATCTCACTGATTTACATTACTTTTTCTCCATATAAATATACATTTCTCCATATTTTTGTTCCGGTTTGGGCCTCGGAGTAAAATTATAAAATTAAGCTGTTTTGTCTTTGATATTCTCATTATAAGAGCCACAAAAGCAAACTTTTTTTCTTTCTTTTTTCTCTAAAGGTTCACTAAACTTACATTTCCCCAAAAAATTGATTTCTCGGGTTATTATTTAATATGTCAAGCTTTAGGGTAAGAAGTAAACCAGGAGTAAAATTCTCTATAGAATTCAGATTGCACATTATCAACCAGGACTACAGGTTCATCAACCTAAAAATGAGCCTAAATCAACAAGTTCAGAGTCAAAACAATCCTGTTTTTTTAATCAGGAGTGAAACTCGATCTCGTATCAGCGAGTCAGACGGACACGTGCTTCAGGTTGGCAGTGTGTTGTGCTTTAATTTCATTCACACAAACCCCGCAGACTCCATAAGCGACAGTGCTCGTACAAACCCTGTCCAACATAGAGAGGAAAGACAGCAGCATTGCATTGTGGGGGATTTCATCAGGGCAAAGCGACAGCAGTCACGTTTGAGATGGTCGTCGCAACAAGGATCTTTTCCATAATCGTCCCGATCCTGTGCGTATTGCTCACATTCGTGAAACTCCATGTAGTCCGTCAAGCTTTCATTGCATTGGCTGTACATGTGACACAATATACATACAAAGTTCATGAACAGATTCAAGTGTGCAAAACTCCTCTTGGTTTGTGATCTGCAAAGTCAGAGCGAATCATGACAGGAATAGTTTAGGGATATTAAAGTTCTGTAATCGTTTCCTCAGCCTCATGAACGTCTGCAACTAAAGGACGGAGAGCCGGATGGGACTTTCAGATCTCATTTGCATACACGTTCTATTCGTCTATCATATGTATGAAGTATGAACTACGTATATGATTTTTTTTTTTTTTAAGCATGATCGTAAAAATAATCCAAACGAGATCGGGGTGGATTCACAAAACAAAGAGGAATGTTATTATCTTTTTCTTCTTTTTTTTGATAGTAAAGTCAAAATTTAAGAAGAATTTAATAACTAAAGTTTAGATAGCCTTCGACTAAGCATTACAATATAACACTAGTGACTATATATGATGCATATTAATATATTCCTCGCGATGTGTTCTCTGCAGTGACACCATTGTTTATAATGTAAACACAGATTGGTCATGATTATGCATGACGTGAATGAATAAATTAGAAATTCGGTAACAACTTAATTAAAATGCAGCATTTGATTTGATAATCGCACTCTATCATGATTTTTATTTTGATTAAACGTTTATTTATATTAAAGGAGCTGCATGTAGGATTCAGGAACCCGTGTTATTAGTGACACCGGTGGCCGTTAAGTGAACTGCACACGACAAGACTGAACGTTAATCAAGGCGCCGATAAACTCACAACGAAGTTCTTTTTTGCTCTTCGTTTAGAAGTAAAAAGATAGAAATAGCTTTGCAGTGATTTACTGTTACTATCCACGCTGATGATAGCGATCAATGGCGAAACATATGCGCTCAATGGAAACACATTACTGAATAAATTGACCAAAGAGTTAAAAAAAGCGCTGGCGCGAAAGAGTTAAGAAGATTTTCGTGAATCCGGTTCCTGAACTGTCCTCAAGCTAGTTGCGACAGACATCGCTGCCAGTTTATTATGAAAAACTTTTTTTTTAATGCAATTATCAAAATAAACACGTGTTTCAAACGTTAGTGCGCTTTTGAGGTGTTTTTCGTTGTGTTGATCAGTCTTTGGCAAGTCAGATAAACACCAAAGTCTGTAATTTTCTTGAGAAAAAAAAAATTACGATGTTCTTAAGAAAATTTCTCAACTTCTTAAAAATCAGAAAAAAGATCCGCACACGAATATTGGTCAAAAAGCTCACAGGATTTTATTGTCCAGAGGCCACAAATAAAGTGAAAAGCTGTGCAAAACGGTAATTTACACACTCATTACCGTAATCCATGTAACACACTGGAATCTGATTTTATCCCATATAAAAATATTTACATCAATGGTTTACATAATTATACATTAGGGGTGTGCAAAAAAATCTATTCACCTTTGAATCGCGATTCAATCTTTACCGATTCAGAATCGATTCATATAATTCCAAAAATCGATTCTTTTTTTAATTATTTTTTTTATGGCGTGCACGGGCGGAGTGGCAATCGGCTGAGTCGGGAGTTTTATGTTTGAGTTCTTGCCGCCCGCTGGTCAAACTGTGCAGCCTCTCTGCTCAACCCGTAAATAAATGCATCGATCCGCAGATTATGTTTGAGTTCTTAATGTGGTCTGTAGATCTTTTGCCAAGCGTGTCAGAGGTTACGGGTTCTAAACCGCACTCGTATCGTTTTTTCTCTCTCTCATCAAAACCGAATATGTTCATCACGTTTGTGTGCATTTTATTTTGAGATTTCACCGGAACCACAACGGCGAAATGAAGCGCGCGTCCGAGTGAAGACTGCGCGAGCCACAGAGAACACTGTATCCATGACACTGATAGCAGCGGCAACGAGCGCTGTCAGCGCTCAGCTTGATTTCAAAAACAACAGATCTCTTATTTAATAGCGAACTAAATGAAGGCTCTGCTAGTTTACTGGAGATACCCGCAAATTACGCCTATGAACGACTTCACTGGATCTAAACAAATCAATCTAACCATAGATGTTACCAGTAGCGGTGGCTTTTTAAAATCGATTTAAAATTATTTCGCAAGGGTTCTATGACATTAGTATATATTTTTAGGAAGTTCAAGTCGAGTTCACATTTCAACAGTCAACCTGGTAGCTGAAGTAGTCCTTAAACCACATTTAGCATAATTGTTTGTTTGATCTGACTACAGCACTTTAAAGCTAAATGTAAAAGCTTTTTATTTAAGTTTTATTTTAAACTTGAGTTAAATGTATTTGAAAGCTGGCCAAAGCTTGGCACTTTGCACTTTTTAGTTGCAAAAGTTTTTATTTTTGTATGAAGACAAAGTAATATCAAACTACATTTAATTTGTTGTGTTTTTTTTTCTTTTAAATTGTGTCTACTGCAATCAATCACATAGGAAAAAGTAAACTACATTTATATACTGCGAATCGTTTTTTGAATCGAGAATCGTTTTTGAATCGAATCTTGAGACAAAAAATCGGTATCGAATCGAATCGTGACATTTTCTGAATCGTGCACCCCTATTATACATGCATATCACAACAATCCTCTATTCAAAACTTTGTAAATGTAAATATGTTTATATGGGATAAAATCAGATTCCAGTGTGTTACATGGATTACGGTAATAAGTGTGTAAATTACCGCAGTGTGCTTGGCACTGATGAAGGGTTGAGCCTGGAAACGTTTTGCGTATCTTGCACTTGTGGCCTCTGGACAATAAAATCCTGTGAGCTTTTTGGCCAATATTCGTGTGCGGACCGTTTTTCAGATTTTTTAGTTCCTTTTGGATCTACTGCACTGCAAGAGGTTATCACTCATCAGTTTGGGACTAATGTTTGGCGCTACGCCTTTCCATCCCCTTGATCAACTTCTTTCTTACGAATATTTTGGTGAATCCAGTCCCTGGGTTGTGATCCACAGAAGAAAGTCCCGTCATGTCATTCTTTAGATGTGCGCTTTGGTCCCACAGAAGCACATGAGAGTGAGTAAATGAAGAGCTCTCGATCCCGATCCCTTCAGCGCTGGCGTTGAGCCGGTTCTCCGTGTGTTCCGGCTGGGATCCGGCTCAGTCGGAGCTGGCAGTGATGGGGTTCTCCAGTTTTCCGGCTGAGATGCGGCTGGGATCCGGCTCAGTTGGACCTGGCAGTGATGGGGTTCTCCAGTTCTCCGGCTGAGATGCGGCTGGGATCCGGCTCAGTTGGACCTGGCAGTGATGGGGTTCTCCAGTTCTCCGGCTGAGATGTGGCTGGGATCCGGCTCAGTCGGAGCTGGCAGTGATGGGGTTCTCCAGTTTTCCGGCTGAGATGCGGCTGGGATCCGGCTCAGTCGGAGCTGGCAGTGATGGGGTTCTCCAGTTCTCTGGCTGAGATGCGGCTGGGATCCGGCTCAGTTGGAGCTGGCAGTGATGGGATTCTCCAGTTCTCTGGCTGAGATGCGGCTGGGATCCGGCTCAGTTGGAGCTGGCAGTGATGGGGTTCTCCAGTTCTCTGGCTGAGATGCGGCTGGGATCCGGCTCAGTCGGAGCTGGCAGTGATGGGGTTCTCCAGTTTTCCGGCTGAGATGCGGCTGGGATCCGGCTCAGTCGGAGCTGGCAGTGATGGGGTTCTCCAGTTTTCTGGCTGAGATGCGGCTGGGATCCGGCTCAGTTGGAGCTGGCAGTGATGGGGTTCTCCAGTTTTCCGGCTGAGATGCGGCTGGGATCCGGCTCAGTTGGAGCTGGCAGTGATGGGGTTCTCCAGTTCTCTGGCTGAGATGCGGCTGGGATCCGGCTCAGTTGGAGCTGGCAGTGATGGGATTCTCCAGTTCTCTGTGTGTTCCGGCTGGGATCCGGCTCAGTCGGAGCTTGCAGTGATGGGGTTCTCCGTGTGATCCGGCTGAGATGCGGCTGGGATCCGGCTCAGTTGGAGCTGGCAGTGATGGGGTTCTCCGTGTGATCCGGCTGAGATGCGGCTGGGATCCGGCTCAGTTGGAGCTGGCAGTGATGGGGTTCTCCAGTTCTCCGGCTGAGATGCGGCTGGGATCCGGCTCAGTTGGAGCTGGCAGTGATGGGGTTCTCCGTGTGATCCGGCTGAGATGCGGCTGGGATCCGGCTCAGTTGGAGCTGGCAGTGATGGGGTTCTCCAGTTCTCCGGCTGAGATGCGGCTGGGATCCGGCTCAGTCGGAGCTTGCAGTGATGGGGTTCTCCGTGTGATCCGGCTGAGATGCGGCTGGGATCCGGCTCAGTTGGTGCTGGCAGTGATGGGGTTCTCCAGTTCTCCGGCTGAGATGTGGCTGGGATCCGGCTCAGTCGGAGCTGGCAGTGATGGGGTTCTCCAGTTCTCCGGCTGAGATGCGGCTGGGATCCGGCTCAGTTGGAGCTGGCAGTGATGGGGTTCTCCAGTTCTCCGGCTGAGATGCGGCTGGGATCCGGCTCAGTTGGAGCTGGCAGTGATGGGGTTCTCCAGTTCTCCGGCTGAGATGCGGCTGGGATCCGGCTCAGTTGGAGCTGCAGTGATGGGGTTCTCCGTGTGATCCGGCTGAGATGCGGCTGGGATCCGGCTCAGTTGGAGCTGGCAGTGATGGGGTTCTCCAGCTCCAGGTCTGCCGGCGGGAGCGCAGGAGGAACGGATGAGGGCCGGAGGTGCCCGTAACACGCCTGACACACGCGGTTCGGCTCGCGGAGCTGTTGACTCGCTAGCGCCACCTTCTGGTCACAGCAGCTCGTGCAGAACACATTCCCACAGTTCCTGCAGCGAAGAGAGAGAGAGAGAGAGTGAGGAATTAACTTCCAATGTTCATAAAGTACTTAAGCTTCACATACACTACCAATCAAAAGTTTGGGATCAGTAAGATTTTTAATGTTTTTAAAAGAAGTCTCTTCTGATCACCAAGGCTGCATTTATTTGATTAAAAATACAACAAAATAAATGCAGACTGGTAGTGTAGTAATTTTTATACTGGTAAATTAATACGAAATGGACGTGACTTTGGATCACTGGTGTGTATATTTGCAGTTAAAGCTCTAGTGTGAGAACAAGCATGTTTGTTTTCAGACGCTACAGATGAGGACGATGTAAGTGAGTGACGCATGTGTGTGTGAGAAGGGAATGTGAATGAGTGACGCAGGTGTGTGTGTGAGAAGGGATAGACAAAGAAAGAGAAGGAAAGTCTCACCAGGCCTCATCAACCGGCTCTCTGCCGCTGCAGCAGAACGAGAGAGAGAGAGAAAGAGATAGACAGAGAGAGAGAGAGACACGGGTCAGACGACACTCAAACTCACAACACCGCTTTCAACTAACAACAGAAGACGTTATGGTCCCCATCATACACCAGGCGCGACGCAAGTGTGTTTGCTAGTTTCAGCCTGACGCAGTTTTCATTTTCACGTCCTGCGACACGTTGTTTAAATAGCAAATGCATTTGCGCCCATCTGTGCGTCTATGTCCTTCTGTTCCCCATGGGCTGCTGGTCTGAGAACGAGTGTGTGTTCAGGCGCATTGATGGACGGTTGCTATTTTGAGGAACGGAAATAGACTGAGACCTGGTGTAAAGTCAATGGCGCAGTATTTTATTTGTTATTTAAAGAGAGGGTTAGTAATGTGTGCCTATAGGCGGGTCCACAACACATGTACACTGCTTATTACAAACACACAGACACACTCTGCTTATTACACACATTCTGCTTATTACACACACACATACGATATTAAGTCTTGTTTTCTGGGGGAAAAAATCCAAATTAAGAGACAAAATTAACTGCCAATGGGATCACAAAAATAATATACATTTAAATGGAAACAAGATTACTTTTCTTACTCCAATGGTTGTGGCTGTATAGTGAGTGTTTTACCACTGCGCATTGATGAAGGGGGAATGTTCCTGTAACTCCCGAGTGTATCCGGGTCTCACCTGCAGTGATGCTTCCCCGCCAGCCAGAATGTCCTCTCGCAGCCATAGCAACGGGACGCCGGGTGATCCGAGTACCACTGCGTCACCTGGACACACACACAACCCGTCAACACACAACACACCAGTGTTGGGGACAGTTACTTAGAAAAGTAACGCATTACAATATTGCGTTAAAAACTAATTGCGTTACTTAGTTACTTTTTAAGAAATGAGTTGTTACTTTTGCTATACTTTTTTTCCACCTGGGCTGGGCTTGTTTTTTAATAACAAAAAAGTAATATTTTTGGGCAAATGTAAAGACTACGCATGTACAGTAGAGGAGAGTAAGAGTAGAGTACAGTAGAGGAGACTAAGAGTAGAGTACAGTAGAGGAGAGGTAGAGTACAGTAGAGGAGAGTAAGAGTAGAGTACAGTAGAGGAGAGGTAGAGTACAGTAGAGGAGAGTAAGAGTAGAGTACAGTAGAGGAGAGGTAGAGTACAGTAGAGGAGAGGTAGAGTACAGTAGAGGAGAGTAAGAGTAGAGTACAGTAGTAGAGTACAGTAGTAGAGTATAGTACAGTAGTAGAGTAAGAGTAGAGTACAGTGGAGTATAGTACAGTAGTAGAGTAAGAGTAGAGTACAGTAGAGTATAGTACAGTAGTAGAGTAAGAGTAGAGTACAGTAGAGTACAGTAGTAGAGTAAGAGTAGAGTAGAGTACAGTAGTAGAGTAAGAGTAGAGTACAGTAGTAGAGTACAGTACAGTAAGAGTAGAGTACAGTAGTAGAGTAAGAGTAGAGTAGAGTACAGTAGTAGAGTAAGAGTAGAGTACAGTAGTAGAGTAGAGTACAGTAGAGTAAGAGTAGAGTACAGTAGTAGAGTAAGAGTAGAGTACAGTACAGTAAGAGTAGAGTACAGTAGTAGAGTAAGAGTAGAGTACAGTAGTAGAGTAGAGTACAGTAGTAGAGTAAGAGTAGAGTACAGTAGTAGAGTAGAGTACAGTAGAGTAAGAGTAGAGTACAGTAGTAGAGTAAGAGTAGAGTACAGTAGTAGAGTAAGAGTAGAGTACAGTAGTAGAGTAAGAGTAGAGTACAGTAGTAGAGTAGAGTACAGTACAGTAAGAGTAGAGTACAGTAGTAGAGTAAGAGTAGAGTACAGTAGTAGAGTAGAGTACAGTAGTAGAGTAAGAGTAGAGTACAGTAGTAGAGTAGAGTACAGTAGAGTAAGAGTAGAGTACAGTAGTAGAGTAAGAGTAGAGTACAAGAGTAGAGTACAGTAGTAGAGTAGAGTAGAGTACAGTAGTACAGTAGAGTACAGTACAGTAAGAGTAGAGTACAGTAGTAGAGTAAGAGTAGAGTACAGTAGTAGAGTAGAGTAAGAGTAGAGTACAGTAGTAGAGTAGAGTACAGTAGAGTAAGAGTAGAGTACAGTAGTAGAGTAAAGGGTAGAGTACAGTAGTAGAGTAGAGTACAGTAGTAGAGTAAGAGTAGAGTACAGTAGAGTAAGAGTAGAGTAGAGTACAGTAGTAGAGTAAGAGTAGAGTACAGTAGTAGAGTAAGAGTAGAGTACAGTAGTAGAGTACAGTAGTACAGTAGAGTACAGTACAGTAAGAGTAGAGTACAGTAGTAGAGTAAGAGTAGAGTACAGTAGTAGAGTAGAGTAAGAGTAGAGTACAGTAGTAGAATACAGTAGTAGAGTAGAGTACAGTAGAGTAAGAGTAGAGTACAGTAGTAGAGTAAAGGGTAGAGTACAGTAGTAGAGTAGAGTACAGTAGTAGAGTAAGAGTACAGTAGAGTAAGAGTATAGTACAGTAGTAGAGTAAGAGTACAGTAGAGTAAGAGTAGAGTACAGTAGTAGAGTACAGTAGAGTATAGTACAGTAGTAGAGTACAGTAGAGTAAGAGTATAGTACAGTAGTAGAGTAAGAGTACAGTAGAGTAAGAGTAGAGTACAGTAGTAGAGTAAGAGTAGAGTAGAGTACAGTAGAGTATAGTACAGTAGTAGAGTAAGAGTACAGTAGTAGAGTTAGAGTAGAGTACAGTAGTAGAGTTAGAGTAGAGTACAGTAGTAGAGTAAGAGTACAGTAGAGTAAGAGTAGAGTAGAGTACAGTAGAGTATAGTACAGTAGTAGAGTAAGAGTACAGTAGTAGAGTTAGAGTAGAGTACAGTAGTAGAGTAAGAGTACAGTAGAGTAAGAGTAGAGTACAGTAGTAGAGTAAGAGTACAGTAGTAGAGTTAGAGTAGAGTACAGTAGTAGAGTAAGAGTACAGTAGAGTAGAGTAGAGTACAGTAGTAGAGTTAGAGTACAGTAGTAGAGTAAGAGTACAGTAGAGTAAGAGTAGAGTAGAGTACAGTAGTAGAGTAAGAGTACAGTAGAGTTAGAGTAGAGTACAGTAGTAGAGTAAGAGTACAGTAGTACAGTACAGGAGACGGAGCCGCTCAACCAAACCTTTTCTGGAGAACAGAAGAATAAGACGCAGGAGAAAAAAGACTTTACCAATAAAAACTAAAAAATCTATAGTGCTTTTAGCTTATGGTTTAACTGAATCATCGAAGGTCAGAAGCAAATACATTGGTCAATAAATGTATGTTTAATTTAACATATTTAGTGTTGCATAGTATTCTGATTCTGCATTTTATTCATTTTGAGGAATATTGAATCTTTTTTTGTGCAAGTGAGATGAGGAAATGTTCGCATTTAGTCTAGAACTACAATAACCATCATGTTCACACACACACACACACCTCTGCACTAATGATTCGTCTCAACATGAGGACAGGAGAGCTGTCAGTCAATAAATGTGAAAAAAAAGTAACTTGCGTTACTAATTTGAAAAAGTAACTCAGATATTTTGCTGTAAATTTTAAAAGTAATGCGTTACTTTACTAGTTACTTGAAAAAGTAATCCGATTACATAACTCAAGTTACTTGTAATGAGTTACACACAACACTGCAACACACATTAAGCCCAGACAGCAACATTGTTTCGGTCAACAGGTACCAGATGTACTGTTATATGATTATACTGTTAATGAACATCCTGACGCCGCCCATATTTAGATGAATATGTAAATTTGTCTCATTAAAATAAGCATGAAAAACTGTTTGTGTCGCTTTTGATTAGAATTACAGGTTCAGTTTCTACTCTAAAGCAGCGCTCAGTGTGTTCATGTCTTTACTCGCGTATGACCTCGACGGACTGAACCGAAGATTCACTCCTCAAAGAAGGCGGAGCTTCAGAACCACACCCACCTATTACATCATCAGCTGAAAATATTCTTCAACCATGATTTCCCTCAGTCAGAGAGTAACGTGAGCAGATCGAACAGAACGACTGGCTGTTAATAATGGAAAATGCTTCAGGAAAAGCGCACAAACAGAGGTAATTTGTGAACTCCAGTACACTGCAAAAAAAGATGTTCTTACTCAGTATTTTTATCTGGTTTCTTGTCTAAATATCAAAAAATTCTTAAATTAAGAAGCAATTTAATAGATGAGTAAAATGCCATTAGATATTAGTAAGAGTCGACTCTGAGTCAATTTTGAGTTTTATGTAGGTCTCCTGCTAACTCACATTATCTTACTGAAGTACTTCTGCTGATCAGCTGTGGGCCACTATTACTATAACTGTGTCTATTAATGCAGATTGTCTGTCGTTCTCACTATTTTGTGGAAATATTTGTTTTATTAACGTTTATGTTAAATCAGTCATTCACTCTAGATCTCGGCTAATGTACATCGCACACATGCACTGTTATTGATACAATTTCCACGTATTCACCGCAATATATTAGAAAAATACTTGGTAAATAAATTAGTACAAGTAAAATAATCAGTTAGCTGAGCTGTCTGGCCAATCAGAGCAGAGTAGGCCAATCACAACAGACTGAGCTGTCTGGCCAATCAGAGCAGAGTAGCTCACAGAAAGGAGGGATTTAGTGGGATAGATTCAACTCACGAGTCGCTTGAGAATCATTGAAAATGTGATGATGTGCAAATGTATATTATGAGGAAATTAAACAGTTTTTTTTTTTTTTTACTTTGATGCATGTAAACATGTTGTAGGAGACTCCACAACAACATTAGGAAACTTTAAAAAAGCATAATAGGGGCCCTTTAAAGGGATAGTTCGGCCAAAAATGATATTTAACACATGCATTACTCACCCTCAAGCCGTTCGAGATGCATATGTCAATCTTGTTTCAGACGAACACATTTTCAGTTATTTTAGAAAATGTCTTAGACCCTTCAGTGGATATAATGTAAAGCAATGGGGTCGACCTCCTTCAAGTCCCAAAATGTGTATACATCCTTCACAAAAGTAATCCATCCGGCTCCAGGGGGATAAACGAAGGCCTTCTGAGGGTAATCCGTGCGGTTTTGTCGTAAAAATATACATATTTAAAACTTTATAAATGAAAATATCTGACTTCCGGCAACGATCGACGCGTGTTCATTTTGGGACTTGAAGGAGGTGGACCCCATTGCTTCACATTATATCCACTGAAGGGTCTAAGACATTTTCTAAAATAACTGAAAATGTGTTCGTCTGAAACAAGATTGACATATGCATCTCGAACGGCTTGAGGGTGAGTAATGCATGTGTTAAATATCATTTTTGGCCGAACTATCCCTTTAAGATTATTTTTCTGACCCCATTGGCAGATAATTGTGCTTGTTTTAAGCAAAAACTCACTTCATTTTGATTTTCCCCCCAGAAAACAACACATAATATCTTATGGCATTTTACTACTTTAGTAAATGCATCTTGATTTAAGAATTTGTAGATATTTGGACTGGAAACAAGACAAAAATACTGAGTAAGAACAGCATGTTTTGCAGTGTGACGTCCGTTCTCTTCCCGGCTCACCTCTGCTTCCCGTTGTCCGATCTGGTCCCAGCTGGCCTCGGACAGGAGATCAGTGGCGCCGCAGCGCTGCACCTCCAGGTTATTCTCCGCGTCCGGAAGAGACGTCTGTGGCCCAGAGAGGAAGAAGTGTTACAGCTGCTAAAGTTAGTGAGATTAACGGCCTGTTTACACCACGGGCAATCACTATAACGATAACTTTAATCATGACTACCGCACGATTATAACTATAATGTTAACTATGATAACCACAATGTTAACTATAATGATAACTATTATAACTTTAATGACCGACAATAACGATAACTACAGTGTGGTGCAATCTTGACACAAATTAATTTATTATGAACAATGTATCACTTATTATTGAAAACTGTGGTAAAAAGTCGATGCTTGGGTTTTAAATCTTTAAGTAAACAACAAAAATGCCAACAAACGGCCCCAGTTGTGGCTTGATTTCGTTGTGTTGTGGCCTGATTTCTTTATATTTTGGCTTGATTTCGTTGTGTTGTGGCCTGATTACGTTCTGTTGTGGCCTGATTTTGTTGTGTTGTGGCCTGATTTTGTTGTGTTGTTGCCTGATTTTATTGTGTTGTGGCCTGATTTTGTTGTGTTGTGGCCTGATTTCATTGTGTTGTGGCCTGATTTTGTTGTGTTGTGGCCTGATTTCGTTGTGTTGTGGCCTGATTTCGTTGTGTTGTGGCCTGATTTCTTTATATTTTGGCTTGATTTCGTTGTGTTGTGGCCTGATTTTGTTGTGTTGTTGCTTGATTTTTCGTTGTGTTGTGGCCTGATTACGTTGTGTTGTGGCTTGATTTCGTTGTGTTGTGGCCTGATTTCGTTGTGTTGTGGCCTGATTTTGT
This sequence comes from Rhinichthys klamathensis goyatoka, assembly GCF_029890125.1. Lineage (NCBI taxonomy): Eukaryota > Metazoa > Chordata > Actinopteri > Cypriniformes > Leuciscidae > Rhinichthys > Rhinichthys klamathensis. Next base: position 298,631 of record NW_026606774.1, read on the forward strand.
TGTGTTGTTGCCTGATTTTATTGTGTTGTGGCCTGATTTTGTTGTGTTGTGGCCTGATTTCATTGTGTTGTGGCCTGATTTTGTTGTGTTGTGGCCTGATTTCGTTGTGTTGTGGCCTGATTTCGTTGTGTTGTGGCCTGATTTCTTTATATTTTGGCTTGATTTCGTTGTGTTGTGGCCTGATTTTGTTGTGTTGTTGCTTGATTTTTCGTTGTGTTGTGGCCTGATTACGTTGTGTTGTGGCTTGATTTCGTTGTGTTGTGGCCTGATTTCGTTGTGTTGTGGCTTGATTTTGTTGTGTTGTGGCCTGATTTTGTTGTGTTGTGGCCTGATTTTGTTGTGTTGTTGCTTGATTTTTCGTTGTGTTGTGGCTTGATTACTTTTTTGTTGTGGCTTGATTTCGTTGTGTTGTGGCTTGATTACGTTGTGTTGTGGCCTGATTTTGTTGTGTTGTGGCCTGATTTCGTTGTGTTGTGGCCTGATTTCGTTGTGTTGTGGCTTGATTTCGTTGTGTTGTGGCTTGATTTCGTTGTGTTGTGGCTTGATTACGTTGTGTTGTGGCTTGATTTCGTTGTGTTGTGGCTTGATTACGTTGTGTTGTGGCTTGATTTCGTTGTGTTGTGGCCTGATTTCGTTGTGTTGTGGCTTGATTTCGTTGTGTCGTGGCCTGATTTTGTTGTGTTGTTGCTTGATTTTTCGTTGTGTTGTGGCTTGATTACGTTGTGTTGTGGCTTGATTACGTTGTGTTGTGGCCTGATTTTGTTGTGTTGTTGCTTGATTTTTTGTTGTGTTGTGGCCTGATTACGTTGTGTTGTGGCTTGATTTCGTTGTGTTGTGGCCTGATTTCGTTGTGTTGTGGCTTGATTTTGTTGTGTTGTGGCCTGATTTTGTTGTGTTGTGGCCTGATTTTGTTGTGTTGTTGCTTGATTTTTCGTTGTGTTGTGGCTTGATTACGTTGTGTTGTGGCTTGATTTCGTTGTGTTGTGGCTTGATTACGTTGTGTTGTGGCCTGATTTCGTTGTGTTGTGGCTTGATTTCGTTGTGTTGTTGCTTGATTTTTCGTTGTGTTGTGGCTTGATTTTGTTGTGTTGTGGCCTGATTTTGTTGTGTTGTGGCCTGATTTTGTTGTGTTGTAGCTTGATTACGTTGTGTTGTGGCTTGATTTCGTTGTGTTGTGGCCTGATTTCGTTGTGTTGTGGCTTGATTTTGTTGTGTTGTGGCCTGATTTTGTTGTGTTGTGGCCTGATTTTGTTGTGTTGTTGCTTGATTTTTCGTTGTGTTGTGGCCTGATTTTGTTGTGTTGTGGCTTGATTTCGTTGTGTTGTGGCTTGATTACGTTGTGTTGTGGCCTGATTTTGTTGTGTTGTGGCTTGATTTCGTTGTGTTGTGGCCTGATTTTGTTGTGTTGTTGTGGCCTGATTACGTTGTGTTGTGGCTTGATTTTGTTGTGTTGTGGCCTGATTTCGTTGTGTTGTGGCCTGATTTTGTTGTGTTGTGGCCTGATTTTGTTGTGTTGTTGCTTGATTTTTCGTTGTGTTGTGGCTTGATTACGTTGTGTTGTGGCTTGATTTTGTTGTGTTGTGGCTTGATTACGTTGTGTTGTGGCTTGATTTCGTTGTGTTGTGGCCTGATTTCGTTGTGTTGTGGCTTGATTTTGTTGTGTTGTGGCCTGATTTTGTTGTGTTGTGGCCTGATTTTGTTGTGTTGTTGCTTGATTTTTCGTTGTGTTGTGGCCTGATTTTGTTGTGTTGTGGCTTGATTTCGTTGTGTTGTGGCTTGATTACGTTGTGTTGTGGCCTGATTTTGTTGTGTTGTGGCTTGATTTCGTTGTGTTGTGGCCTGATTTTGTTGTGTTGTTGTGGCCTGATTACGTTGTGTTGTGGCTTGATTTCGTTGTGTTGTGGCCTGATTTCGTTGTGTTGTGGCCTGATTTTGTTGTGTTGTGGCCTGATTTTGTTGTGTTGTTGCTTGATTTTTCGTTGTGTTGTGGCTTGATTACGTTGTGTTGTGGCTTGATTTTGTTGTGTTGTGGCCTGATTTCGTTGTGTTGTTGCCTGATTTTATTGTGTTGTGGCCTGATTTTGTTGTGTTGTGGCCTGATTTCATTGTGTTGTGGCCTGATTTTGTTGTGTTGTGGCCTGATTTCGTTGTGTTGTGGCCTGATTTCGTTGTGTTGTGGCCTGATTTCTTTATATTTTGGCTTGATTTCGTTGTGTTGTGGCCTGATTTTGTTGTGTTGTTGCTTGATTTTTCGTTGTGTTGTGGCCTGATTACGTTGTGTTGTGGCTTGATTTCGTTGTGTTGTGGCCTGATTTCGTTGTGTTGTGGCTTGATTTTGTTGTGTTGTGGCCTGATTTTGTTGTGTTGTGGCTTGATTACGTTGTGTTGTGGCTTGATTTCGTTGTGTTGTGGCTTGATTACGTTGTGTTGTGGCCTGATTTTGTTGTGTTGTGGCCTGATTTCGTTGTGTTGTGGCCTGATTTCGTTGTGTTGTGGCTTGATTTCGTTGTGTTGTGGCTTGATTTCGTTGTGTTGTGGCTTGATTACGTTGTGTTGTGGCTTGATTTCGTTGTGTTGTGGCTTGATTACGTTGTGTTGTGGCTTGATTTCGTTGTGTTGTGGCTTGATTTCGTTGTGTTGTGGCTTGATTACGTTGTGTTGTGGCTTGATTTCGTTGTGTTGTGGCTTGATTACGTTGTGTTGTGGCTTGATTTCGTTGTGTTGTGGCCTGATTTCGTTGTGTTGTGGCTTGATTTCGTTGTGTCGTGGCCTGATTTTGTTGTGTTGTTGCTTGATTTTTCGTTGTGTTGTGGCTTGATTACGTTGTGTTGTGGCTTGATTACGTTGTGTTGTGGCCTGATTTTGTTGTGTTGTTGCTTGATTTTTCGTTGTGTTGTGGCCTGATTACGTTGTGTTGTGGCTTGATTTCCTTGTGTTGTGGCCTGATTTCGTTGTGTTGTGGCTTGATTTTGTTGTGTTGTGGCCTGATTTTGTTGTGTTGTGGCCTGATTTTGTTGTGTTGTTGCTTGATTTTTCGTTGTGTTGTGGCTTGATTACGTTGTGTTGTGGCTTGATTTCGTTGTGTTGTGGCTTGATTACGTTGTGTTGTGGCCTGATTTCGTTGTGTTGTGGCTTGATTTCGTTGTGTTGTAGCTTGATTACGTTGTGTTGTGGCTTGATTTCGTTGTGTTGTGGCCTGATTTCGTTGTGTTGTGGCTTGATTTTGTTGTGTTGTGGCCTGATTTTGTTGTGTTGTGGCCTGATTTTGTTGTGTTGTTGCTTGATTTTTCGTTGTGTTGTGGCCTGATTTTGTTGTGTTGTGGCTTGATTTCGTTGTGTTGTGGCTTGATTACGTTGTGTTGTGGCCTGATTTTGTTGTGTTGTGGCTTGATTTCGTTGTGTTGTGGCCTGATTTTGTTGTGTTGTTGTGGCCTGATTACGTTGTGTTGTGGCTTGATTTCGTTGTGTTGTGGCCTGATTTCGTTGTGTTGTGGCCTGATTTTGTTGTGTTGTGGCCTGATTTTGTTGTGTTGTTGCTTGATTTTTCGTTGTGTTGTGGCTTGATTACGTTGTGTTGTGGCTTGATTTCGTTGTGTTGTGGCTTGATTACGTTGTGTTGTGGCTTGATTTCGTTGTGTTGTGGCCTGATTTCGTTGTGTTGTGGCTTGATTTTGTTGTGTTGTGGCCTGATTTTGTTGTGTTGTGGCCTGATTTTGTTGTGTTGTTGCTTGATTTTTCGTTGTGTTGTGGCCTGATTTCGTTGTGTTGTGGCTTGATTTCGTTGTGTTGTGGCTTGATTACGTTGTGTTGTGGCCTGATTTTGTTGTGTTGTGGCTTGATTTCGTTGTGTTGTGGCCTGATTTTGTTGTGTTGTTGTGGCCTGATTACGTTGTGTTGTGGCTTGATTTCGTTGTGTTGTGGCCTGATTTCGTTGTGTTGTGGCCTGATTTTGTTGTGTTGTGGCCTGATTTTGTTGTGTTGTTGCTTGATTTTTCGTTGTGTTGTGGCTTGATTACGTTGTGTTGTGGCTTGATTTCGTTGTGTTGTGGCTTGATTACGTTGTGTTGTGGCCTGATTTTGTTGTGTTGTGGCTTGATTTCGTTGTGTTGTGGCCTGATTTTGTTGTGTTATGGCCTGATTTTGTTGTGTTGTGGCCTGATTTTGTTGTGTTGTTGCTTGATTTTTCGTTGTGTTGTGGCTTGATTACGTTGTGTTGTGGCTTGATTTCATTGTGTTGTGGCTTGATTACGTTGTGTTGTGGCCTGATTTTGTTGTGTTGTGGCTTGATTTCGTTGTGTTGTGGCTTGATTTCGTTGTGTTGTGGCCTGATTTCGTTGTGTTGTGGCCTGATTTTGTTGTGTTGTGGCCTGATTTTGTTGTGTTGTTGCTTGATTTTTCGTTGTGTTGTGGCTTGATTACGTTGTGTTGTGGCTTGATTACGTTGTGTTGTGGCCTGATTTTGTTGTGTTGTTGCTTGATTTTTCGTTGTGTTGTGGCCTGATTACGTTGTGTTGTGGCTTGATTTCGTTGTGTTGTGGCCTGATTTCGTTGTGTTGTGGCTTGATTTTGTTGTGTTGTGGCCTGATTTTGTTGTGTTGTGGCCTGATTTTGTTGTGTTGTTGCTTGATTTTTCGTTGTGTTGTGGCTTGATTACGTTGTGTTGTGGCTTGATTTCGTTTTGTTGTGGCTTGATTACGTTGTGTTGTGGCCTGATTTTGTTGTGTTGTGGCTTGATTTTGTTGTGTTGTGGCTTGATTACGTTGTGTTGTGGCCTGATTTTGTTGTGTTGTGGCCTGATTTTGTTGTGTTGTGGCTTGATTTTTCGTTGTGTTGTGGCTTGATTTCGTTGTGTTGTGGCCTGATTTCGTTGTGTTGTGGCTTGATTTTGTTGTGTTGTGGCCTGATTTCATTGTGTTGCTTGATTTCGTTGTGTTGTGGCTTGATTTCATTGTGTTGTGGCTTGATTTCGTTGTGTTGTGGCTTGAGTTCATTGTGTTGCTTGATTTCATTGTGTTGTGGCTTGATTTCATTGTGTTGTTGTTTTATTTCGTTGTGTTGTGGCTTGATTTCGTTGTGTTGTGGCTTGATTTCGTTGTTGTTGCTTGATTTCTTTGTCTTGTGGCTTGATTTTGTTGTGTTGTGGCTTGATTTTGTTGTGTTGTGGCTTGATTTCGTTGTGTTGTTGCTTGATTTCTTTGTCTTGTGGCTTGATTTCGTTGTGTTGTGGCTTGATTTTGTTGTGTTGTGGCCTGATTTCGTTGTGTTGTGGCTTGATTTCGTTGTGTTGTGGCTTGATTTCGTTGTGTTGTGGCCTGATTTCGTTGTGTTGTGGCCTGATTTCGTTGTGTTGTGGCTTGATTTCGTTGTGTTGTGGCTTGATTTCGTCATGTTGTGGCCTGATTTCGTTGTGTTGTGGCCTGATTTCGTTGTGTTGTTGCTTGATTTCGTCATGTTGTGGCCTGATTTCATTGTGTTGTGGCCTGATTTTGTTGTGTTGTTGCTTGATTTTGTTGTGTTGCTTGATTTTTCGTTGTGTTGTGGCTTGATTACGTTGTGTTGTGGCTTGATTACGTTGTGTTGTGGCCTGATTTTGTTGTGTTGTTGCTTGATTTTTCGTTGTGTTGTGGCCTGATTACGTTGTGTTGTGGCTTGATTTCGTTGTGTTGTGGCCTGATTTCGTTGTGTTGTGGCTTGATTTTGTTGTGTTGTGGCCTGATTTTGTTGTGTTGTGGCCTGATTTTGTTGTGTTGTTGCTTGATTTTTCGTTGTGTTGTGGCTTGATTACGTTGTGTTGTGGCTTGATTTCGTTTTGTTGTGGCTTGATTACGTTGTGTTGTGGCCTGATTTTGTTGTGTTGTGGCTTGATTTCGTTGTGTTGTGGCTTGATTACGTTGTGTTGTGGCCTGATTTTGTTGTGTTGTGGCCTGATTTTGTTGTGTTGTGGCTTGATTTTTCGTTGTGTTGTGGCTTGATTTCGTTGTGTTGTGGCCTGATTTCGTTGTGTTGTGGCTTGATTTTGTTGTGTTGTGGCCTGATTTTATTGTGTTGCTTGATTTCGTTGTGTTGTGGCTTGATTTCATTGTGTTGTGGCTTGATTTCGTTGTGTTGTGGCTTGAGTTCATTGTGTTGCTTGATTTCATTGTGTTGTGGCTTGATTTCATTGTGTTGTTGTTTGATTTCGTTGTGTTGTGGCTTGATTTCGTTGTGTTGTGGCTTGATTTCGTTGTTGTTGCTTGATTTCTTTGTCTTGTGGCTTGATTTTGTTGTGTTGTGGCTTGATTTTGTTGTGTTGTGGCTTGATTTCGTTGTGTTGTTGCTTGATTTCTTTGTCTTGTGGCTTGATTTCGTTGTGTTGTGGCTTGATTTCGTTGTGTTGTGGCTTGATTTCGTTGTGTTGTGGCTTGATTTCGTTGTGTTGTGGCTTGATTTCGTTGTGTTGTTGCTTGGTTTTATTTGTATTGTGGCTTGATTTTGTTGTGTTGTGGCTTGATTTCGTTGTGTTGTTGCCTGATTTCGTTGTGTTGTGGCCTGATTTCATTGTGTTGTGGCTTGATTTCATTGTGTTGTTGCTTGATTTCTTTGTGTTGTGGCTTGATTTCGTTGTGTTGTGGCCTGATTTCATTGTGTTGTGGCTTGATTTCATTGTGTTGTTGCTTGATTTCTTTGTGTTGTGGCTTGATTTCGTTGTGTTGTGGCCTGATTTCGTTGTGTTGTGGCTTAATTTCGTTGTGTTGTGGCCTGATTTCGTTGTGTTGTGGCTTGATTTTGTTGTGTTGTGGCTTGATTTCGTTGTGTTGGGGCTTGATTTTGTTGTGTTGTGGCCTGATTTCGTTGTGTTGTGGCTTGATTTCGTTGTGTTGTGGCTTGATTTCGTTGTGTTGTGGCCTGATTTCGTTGTGTTGTGGCCTGATTTCGTTGTGTTGTGGCTTGATTTCATTGTGGTGTGGCTTGATTTCGTTGTGTTGTTGCTTGATTTCGTCATGTTGTGGCTTGATTTCGTTGTGTTGTGGCTTGATTTCGTTGTGTTGTGGCCTGATTTCGTTGTGTTGTTGCTTGATTTCGTCATGTTGTGGCCTGATTTCATTGTGTTGTGGCTTAATTTCATTGTGTTGTTGCTTGATTTCGTCATGTTGTGGCCTGATTTCATTGTGTTGTGGCTTAATTTCATTGTGGTGTGGCTTGATTTCATTGTGTTGGTGCTTGATTTGTGTTGTTGCTTGATTTCATTATGTTGTGGCTTGATTGCGTTTTTTCGTTTGATTTCCTTTTTAAATTTCACTGTGTTGTGCTCTACCAGGCCACCGTAGATTTACCATCACTAAAGCGTTTCAATAACACAGGAATTGCATAGAGTAGCGAGTGTGTGTGTGTGTGTGTGTGTTCCTCACCAGCTTCCCGTTGACGTGCAGACGGCTCCAGAGCTCATGCACCTGTTTCTTCAGCGTCTCCACCTGCAGCTGATGCCCCGCCTCCATCTCTCGCAGGCGCACCTGTACAGCGTCGCTGTGAACACTCAACCCGTCCTGATTGGCCGAAAGCGGATGAACGGGATGCTGGGAAGGTGAGCAGACGCCGTTGAGGGTGTGGTTCGGACTGGAAGAACTCTCCATGGAAGATTGGCTGCTAGATTCTGAAGGATCATGGGTAATTGTAAAGGGGGCGTGATTATTTAGATCTAACCCGTTTGATAGCAACTCGCTGTTTTCGTGAGAGGGAAGAGGATGCTGGGATTTAGTGGAACGTTCCACAGCGTGATCTTTAATATCTTCTGGTGATCCAAACCTTTGGTCCTCACTCTCAAAATGATCTGGAATATCGAAGGCAGGCGTGTTATTTACAACTTCCAGCTTCCTGTTACCCTCCTCTCTCACTTCCTGTTCCATTTGGCTGTCAGTCACAGAAAGCTCCGCCCCCTTTAATGCGTCAGAGTCGCTGGTGAGTAAGCCGAGTCTCGGATCGGGCCGGCTCTTGTCCGGTTCTTTGGTCGCGCTCCTCATCGCGCTCAGACGGTCCTGCCACTTCTCAGTCCGGCTGGGGTCGCTGCTGCGGCGGGGCGGGGTCGAACCCTCACACGATGTGTGCAGATCATCGTACGACCGAGTCTTTGGTAACCTGAAGAGAAAACACACCAGCTTAATGCTCTACAGTTTGAGCTACAGGAACGCTTAAGTGGAGAAATGAGTGAAAAGTGGTTAAAGGGTCAAAATTAGGGATGCACCGATATAAAAATTTTGGCCGATACCAATAATTCTTTATATTTGAAAGCCAATAACCGATAATTCTTTATACTTAAAGGCTGATAACCGATAATTCTTTATATTTGAAAGCCAATAACCAATAATTCTTTATACTTAAAGGCTGATAACCGATAATTCTTTATACTGGAAAGCCAATAACCGATAATTCTTTATACTTAAAGGCTGATAACCGATAATTCTTTATATTTGAAAGCCGATAACCGATAATTCTTTATACTTAAAGGCTGATAACCGATAATTCTTTATATTTGAAAGCCGATAACCGATTATTCTTTATACTGGAAAGCCGATAACCGATAATTCTTTATACTTAAAGGCTGATAACCGATAATTCTTTATATTTGAAAGCCGATAACCGATAATTCTTTATACTTAAAGGCTGATAACCGATAATTCTTTATATTTGAAAGCCGATAACCGATTATTCTTTATACTGGAAAGCCGATAACCGATAGTTCTTTATACTTAAAGGCTGATAACCGATAATTCTTTATACTTAAAGGCTGATAACCGATAATTCTTTATACTTAAAGGCTGATAACCGATAATTCTTTATACTTAAAGGCTGATAACCGATAATTCTTTATATTTGAAAGCCGATAACCGATTATTCTTTATACTGGAAAGCCGATAACCGATAATTCTTTATACTTAAAGGCTGATAACCGATAATTCTTTATATTTGAAAGCCGATAACCGGTAATTCTTTATATTTGAAAGCCGATAACCGATAATTCTTTATATTTGAAAGCCAATAACCGATATATTGGACGATAAATCTAAATCCAAATTTTTTAATAATTTTTGAGACCCTGATTACAAAAACAAAAGTCTCATCATTAAAATCCACGTCCCAAACACACAATTATGATGTTCTCATGATAATGTTATGTAGCCGATATGACAGGCTTGCGCTGCACATGTTGCACTGAACTGTATTTTCCTTTTTTTGAATTGATTCCAATCATATTTCAAGCAATTCATAATCATCATGTTGAACAGTGCGCATCTGAAGCGTCTCAGCTGAAGGAAATAATACATTATTTATCAGCTTTAATATATCAGACACATTTTATTATCGGGCCGATAACGCTAACATTAAAAATTACCCAATATCGGCCGATACCGATATGGTGGCCGATGTATCGTGCATCTCTACTGAAAATGTGTTCAGACAAGGAAACGCATAAGTCACGTGTCATTACCTGCTCACAGCTGAGGCTGAGGGGGCGGAGTTAGGCACACATGACTCGTCAGAAGGCGTGGAGGGGGCGGAGTTAGGCAGGTAGACGGCGCTCCACAGCATCAGGTTCCTCACGTGACACACTGGGTGCAGAACCTGACGGAGAGTGAGGCTGTGTTTATTTGAGCAAAAATACAGTAAAAATACTGAAATATTCTAATGTAAATCAGCTGTTTTCTATGTGAATATACAGTAAAGTGTAATTCATTCCTGTGAATTTCCAGCATCATTACTCCAGTCTTCAGTGTCACATGATCCTTCAGAAATCACTCTAATATGATGATCTGATGCTCAAGAAACATTTATGATTATTATCAGCGTTGAAATAAGTTGATATATAAGCTCGATATTCTAATATCACTGCTATATTATAGTTTAGTTTTATTTTAGTGTTATTAATTTTGATCTTTTGTCATTTTTATTAGCTGTTTATATAAATATTCTATATAAAATGTATTATTTTTTATTTCAGTTTTAGTAATTTGAACCAAATGAGAAATAAAAATAAAATAAGTTTGAAATGCAAGGTTTATCATTTTACAAAACTTCTTGTATTTGTCAATATCTGTATTTTGACAAATATTTATATATATATATATATATATATATTATGTGATAATAAATTTGATGTTTTGTCATTTTTATTAGTTGTGTTTTTTAAACGTCTATATAACATTTATTAATTTTTATTTCAGTTTTAGTAATTTTAGTACATCAATTTAAACCAGATGAAAAAGAGAAATGTTCATTCATTTCTCATTAATCGACTGATTTAAATATTTTAATTTATTTTATATTTTATTTCATTTGTTTTATATTAATATTATTTATTTCATATTTTATATTGTATTTATTTCATATTTTTTTTTAAATATCATTTTATTTTAAATAGCTAAAGTGTGTAGTGAACTGTGATAAGCCGTATCTGTGAGTCCAGCAGACGTACGGTCTCTGAGCGCGGTGAGTAGAGGATGTTGAGGAACGATGAGTTCTCCGGCCTCAGGAGAGTCCACACCGAGCACGTCTTCTCCTGAACACACTGATCCTCTCGCTCCTTCACACTGTTGCACAGGAACGTCCCGAACAGACACGAGTACGTGTGCTGCGCCAACTTCACCTAAAGGCACAAACACAGCCCTGGTTGTGATGCACACTGAACAAAATCATACTCTTACTCGGTATTTGTGTCTTGTTTCCAGTCTAAATATCTAAAAATTAATCTTGATTTAAGAATTTTTTGTTATTTGGACTGGAAACAAGAAAAATGAATCTTCATTTAAGAATTTTTAGATATTTGGACTGAAACAAGACAAAAATACATCTTGATTTAAGAATATTTTGTTATTTGGACTGGAAACAAGAAAAATGAATCTTCATTTAAGAACTTTTAGATATTTGGACTGAAACAAGACAAAAATTAATCTTGATTTAAGAATTTTTAGATGTTTGGACTGAAACAAGACAAAAATACATCTAGAGATTCAATAATTTTTAGATATTTGGACTGAAACAAGACAAAAATACATCTTGATTTAAGATTTTTTTTTTGTTATTTGGACTGGAAACAAGAAAAATGAATCTTCATTTAAGAATTTTTAGTTATTTGGACTGAAACAAGACAAAAATACATCTAGATTTAAGAATTTTTAGATGTTTGAACTGAAACAAGACAAAAATACATCTAGATTTAAGAATATTTAGATATTTGGACTGAAACAAGACAAAAATGAATCTTGATTTAAGAATATTTAGATATTTGAACTGAAACAGGACAAAAATACATCTAGATTTAAGAATTTTTTTGTTATTTGGACTGGAAACAAGAAAAATGAATCTTCATTTAAGAATATTTAGATATTTGGACTGAAACAAGACAAAAATACATCTTGATTTAAGAATATTTAGATATTTGGACTGAAACAAGACAAAAATGAATCTTGATTTAAGAATATTTAGATATTTGGACTGAAACAAGACAAAAATACATCTTGATTTAAGAATTTTTAGATGTTTGGACTGAAACAGGACAAAAATACATCTAGATTTAAGAATTTTTTTGTTATTTGGACTGGAAACAAGAAAAATGAATCTTCATTTAAGAATATTTAGATATTTGGACTGAAACAAGACAAAAATACATCTTGATTTAAGAATTTTTAGATGTTTGGACTGAAACAGGACAAAAATACATCTTGATTTAAGCATTTTTAGATGTTTGGCCTGGAAACAAGACAAAAATACTGAGTAAGAAAAGCATTTTTTGCAGTGTGTAATAAAGCATGCATGTTAATCTAAACAAGCACAGCAATGAGAGTGAGTACCAGAAAGGCCTCGTTGAACTCAAAGGAGCATGGGAACTGCCTCTGGAGCTGATGAACGCAGTCGAGCCACTGCAGGAACACAGGACAGCGCTCGTTCACATCGGACGCGTTCTCAGCGTGACCACAGCGCTCGGCAAACTTATGCCCGTAATCCAACCACTCGCTCTCGACCAGCACCTGGAAACCCTGCACACACCAAAACACACTCCAAACTCTCCATTTCAGGGAATCAATTCAAAACTCAATGCAATGATTCAAAAAAGTCCCAACACAGTTTTTTTTATTTGTATATAAATGTTGCTGTTTATTACTATGTCTGTATTGTTATACTGTATAAGTGCATAAAGCAAATGATTAAATGTATTTTACTTGGTGCACTAGGGATGCACGATATATCGGCCACCATATCGGTATCGGTTCATTTTTAATGTTATCGTTATCGGCCCGATAATAAAATGTGTCTGATATTTTAAAGCTGATAAATAATGTATTATTTCCTTCAGCTGAGACGCTTCAGATGCGCACTGTTCAACATGATGATTATGAAATGCTTGAAATATGATTGGAATCACTTCAAAAAAATGAAAATACAGTTCAGTGCAACATGTGCAGCGCAAGCCTGTCATATCGGCTACATAACATTATCATGAGAACATCATAATTCGCCTTTGGCTAAGCCACACCCTAGAATGTAGATTGACCAATCACAGCGCAGCCAAGAACGAGCTCCCACAGAGGTCCGACACTTTTTCACAGCGCTCCATTGACTTTAACACAGCCGTCTCATATTTTTGGTCTCGGCAGGCTATTACCGTCGTAGTTTTATCAAAAATATGGTTAAACGTTGTGCCTGGGGCATTTGTAACACAGATACGCGTTTCCCAGAGAGGTTGGAGGGGGGTGTGCGTTTTTTTCCCTTCCCAAAACCGAAGTCAAATCCTGACAACTAAAAGTGTCGTCTAGCACACGCTGCTAATAAATACAACGTTATACTCGCGTAGTCCGTTTGCTTTGTAATAACGATTATAGAAGTGAATAGAGACCCAGCTTTGCCTGAACAGTGTTGCTCCTTGATATTGTTAGTCCCAGCCTCCGTCTCGATTAGTACGATATGCGGTGGTTCATTTGTTGACTGTGACCGGTATGCTTTGCCTCTATTTTGGATGCCTTGTTGTTCCTTGCGTTTCACCTGTATGTCATGAACGTATGCCTTCAAACGTATATCGCAGCCCCTTTTGACTACTTCTATCAGACACTTTATTTGCTGCTTTATAAAAGTTTGATAAAATTTCAGCAGGAAGAGCTGTCACAGCATAAGCCATGTTGATATCAGAGCCCAGATGAAGTTTGTTTGTCGGACGTAGCAACAGTAACTAAGGGGGGCGGGGCCTAGCCAAAGGCGAATTGTGTGTTTAGGACATTGATGTTAATGATGAGACTTTTGTTTTTGTAATCAGGCTCTCAAAAATTATATAAAAACTTGGATTTAGATTAATCAGCAGATATATCGGTTATCAACTTCCAAATAAAAATAATTATCGGTATCGGCCAAAATGTTATATCGGTGCATGCCTAACTAGGCTACAACCCTATGATTACATAAGTATTCAGATTGACAATTACATATTAGCAATATTACCCAGTCAAACTCAGTTTTCAAAAATTAAACCCTAAAAAAACTATTCCTCACTTTATTGTGTCCATAAAAGCAGAGAGAGCTGATATATTAAACGGCATGAATGTGCACTAAACCTGTGCAACACTCCTGCCATGCTGTACGTTACATGTTATCCACAGTAAAAAAAGCTTTTCTTACTCAGTATTTTTGTCTTGTTTCCAGTCCAAATATGTAAAAATTCTTAAATCAAGATGCATTTAGTAAAATAGTAAAATGCCATAAGATATTATGTCTTGTTTTCTGGGGAAATAAATCAAAATTAAGTGAGTTTTTGCTTAAAACAAGCAAAATGATCTGCCAATAATCTTGTTTCTGTTTGAATTAACATTATTTTTCTTACCTCAGGCTCATTGGCAGATCATTTTGCTTGTTTTAAGCAAAAACTCACTTAATTTTAATTTATTTCCCCAGAAAACAAGACATAATATCTTATGGCATTTTACTATTTTACTAAATGCATCTTGATTTAAGAATTCTTACATATTTGGACTGGAAACAAGGCAAAAATACTAAGTAAGAAAAGCATTTTTTGCAGAGTTCTTGTAAAATAAATAAACTGAAGAGTGCAGGAGACCTCGATGGTCCTGTAGAAGGGGTCGAGCAGGAGTTTGGACAGAGCCACGATCTGAGGCGTCCGGTCCCAGCCGTCGGAGCAGTGCACCAGAACCGGCCTGTGGTCCCGGTCCACAGCGCTCACCACCAGGAGACACGCTTTCAGCAGCAGAGACAGATGCTGGAGCCATTTAGTGCCCTCCAGCGCCGACAGCCAGCTAGCACACGCAGAACACACATATATATATATACATTTACATATGTATATTTATCTGCGGCGTCCTGCCCCAGCCGTCGCAGCAGTGCATGAGATATATATCAAAGGTTTATATTTTTAACCATAGCATAACCATTTCTAGTTTAACCAGAATTTTGAAATCGGTGCATTCTTAAATAAAAGCAACACTGTCTCTGTAACGGACTGTTCAGTGAATGGCCGTCAGCTTGAGCCGGTTTGCCGCTGTGTTCTGCAGGCTCATCATGAACACTCACTTCACCGGATCCGGGACTTGAGCGCAGAGAGTCCGCAAACACTGGAAGCTCTTCCGGATGGAGTGGATGTTGGCCATGCCCATGAACATCACCTCACAGCTGGGATAATACTCTACAGGACACACACACACACACACACACACACAGGGGATGATGTATGAGCGAGAGATCAGGAATTAGGGTTGGGAATCGTTTGAATTTTAACGATTCCGATTCCTAATTTCGATTCCAATAAGGTAAAAAAAAAAAAAAAAAACTTGGATATCATTCACATTTATTGCAAAACATGTAATTGTATCAGAATATCATGAACACAAATCATCAGCTGAAGAACACTTACACAAGGAGCGTTTGCCTGAGGTTTAAACACACCATAGAAGAACAACTAGCCGAACTAATATAACTTTCCAGCATTATTAAAGACCATAAACACTCGGTAATTAAAAATAACACATAAAAAATTAGCAATCGCTCAAATAGACACAACTGAACAAAGACACGAGTGAAATAAACAGTGTTTTAAGATTTCAGGTGCAGAAACTGTAATCAAATGTAAAATAACACTGCACTTTATAAATAAAATATACATTACAAATATAGTTACAACGAGTGAATTTTCTCTCTGTCTTCTGTAGTGTTATTATAGAGACGGCAGGAATATTAGTGCTGTCACTTTAAAGGTGCAGTGTGTAATAATTTTGAGTATCTATTAACAGAAATGCAATATGACATCCATAACTATGTTTTCAGTGGCGTATAAAGAACGTACTTAATAAACCGTAATGTTTTTATTACCTTAGAATGAGGCATTTATATCTACATAACCGCGGGAATCCCCTTCTATGAAGGTCGCCATATTGTGACGTCATGTTTCTACCGTAGCCGAACGCGAACACACAGCGCTACACACAGCGCTACACACAGCGCTACACACAGCGAACACACAGCGAACACACAGCGCTACACACAGCGCTACACACAGCGCTACACACAGCGCTACACACAGCGAACACACAGCGCTACACACAGCGAACACACAGCGAACACACAGCGCTACACACAGCGCTACACACAGCGCTACACACAGCGCTACACACAGCGAACACACAGCGCTACACACAGCGCTACACACAGCGAACACACAGCGCTACACACAGCGAACACACAGCGAACACAGCGAACACACAGCGCTACACACAGCGCTACACACAGCGAACACACAGCGAACACACAGCGCTACACACAGCGCTACACACAGCGCTACACACAGCGAACACACAGCGCTACACACAGCGAACACACAGCGCTACACACAGCGCTACACACAGCGAACACACAGCGCTACACACAGCGAACACACAGCGAACACACAGCGCTACACACAGCGCTACACACAGCGAACACACAGCGCTACACACAGCGCTACACACAGCGAACACACAGCGCTACACACAGCGAACACACAGCGAACACACAGCGCTACACACAGCGCTACACACAGCGCTACACACAGCGCTACACACAGCGAACACACAGCGCTACACACAGCGCTACACACAGCGAACACACAGCGCTACACACAGCGAACACACAGCGAACACAGCGAACACACAGCGCTACACACAGCGCTACACACAGCGAACACACAGCGAACACACAGCGCTACACACAGCGCTACACACAGCGCTACACACAGCGAACACACAGCGCTACACACAGCGAACACACAGCGCTACACACAGCGCTACACACAGCGAACACACAGCGCTACACACAGCGAACACACAGCGAACACACAGCGCTACACACAGCGCTACACACAGCGAACACACAGCGCTACACACAGCGCTACACACAGCGAACACACAGCGCTACACACAGCGCTACACACAGCGAACACACAGCGAACACACAGTGCTACACACAGCGCTACACACAGCGAACACACAGCGAACACACAGCGCTACACACAGCGCTACACACAGCGAACACACAGCGCTACACACAGCGCTACACACAGCGAACACACAGCACTACACACAGCGCTACACACAGCGAACACACAGCGCTACACACAGCGCTACACACAGCGCTACACACAGCGAACACACAGCACTACACACAGCGCTACACACAGCGAACACACAGCGCTACACACAGCGCTACACACAGCGAACACACAGCGAACACACAGCGCTACACACAGCGAACACACAGCGCTACACACAGCGCTACACACAGCGAACACACAGCGAACACACAGCGCTACACACAGCGAACACACAGCACTACACACAGCGCTACACACAGCGAACACACAGCGCTACACACAGCGCTACACACAGCGAACACACAGCGCTACACACAGCGAACACACAGCGCTACACACAGCGAACACACAGCGCTACACACAGCGCTACACACAGCGAACACACAGCGAGCACACAGCGCTACACACAGCGAACACACAGCGCTACACACAGCGAACACACAGCGAACACACAGCGAACACACAGCGCTACACACAGCGCTACACACAGCGAACACACAGCGCTACACACAGCGAACACACAGCGCTACACACAGCGAACACACAGCGCTACACACAGCGCTACACACAGCGCTACACACAGCGAACACACAGCGAACACACAGCGCTACACACAGCGAACACACAGCGCTACACACAGCGCTACACACAGCGAACACACAGCGAACACACAGCGCTACACACAGCGAACACACAGCGAACACACAGCACTACACACAGCGCTACACACAGCGAACACACAGCGCTACACACAGCGAACACACAGCGAACACACAGCGCTACACACAGCGCTACACACAGCGAACACACAGCACTACACACAGCGCTACACACAGCGAACACACAGCGCTACACACAGCGCTACACACAGCGAACACACAGCGAACACACAGCGCTACACACAGCGAACACACAGCGCTACACACAGCGCTACACACAGCGAACACACAGCGCTACACACAGCGAACACACAGCGCTACACACAGCGCTACACACAGCGAACACACAGCGAACACACAGCGAACACACAGCGCTACACACAGCGAACACACAGCGCTACACACAGCGCTACACACAGCGAACACACAGCGCTACACACAGCGCTACACACAGCGAACACACAGCGCTACACACAGCGCTACACACAGCGAACACACAGCGCTACACACAGCGAACACACAGCGAACACAGCGAACACACAGCGAACACACAGCGCTACACACAGCGCTACACACAGCGAACACACAGCGCTACACACAGCGCTACACACAGCGAACACACAGCGCTACACACAGCGCTACACACAGCGAACACACAGCGCTACACACAGCGCTACACACAGCGCTACACACACCGAACACACAGCGCTACACACAGCGCTACACACAGCGAACACACAGCGCTACACACAGCGAACACACAGCGCTACACACAGCGAACACACAGCGAACACACAGCGCTACACACAGCGAACACACAGCGAACACACAGCGCTACACACAGCGAACACACAGCGAACACACAGCGCTACACACAGCGCTACACACAGCGAACACACAGCGCTACACACAGCGCTACACACAGCGCTACACACAGCGCTACACACAGCGCTACACACAGCGCTACACACAGCGCTACACACAGCGCTACACACAGCGCTACACACAGCGAACACACAGCGAACACACAGCGAACACACAGCGCTACACACAGCGCTACACACAGCAAACACACAGCGAACACACAGCGCTACACACAGCGAACACACAGCGAACACACAGCGCTACACACAGCGCTACACACAGCGAACACACAGCGAACACACAGCGAACACACAGCGCTACAGAGCGTGTTTCGTCACTACCTTGAAAGAGAAGCCGCAGGAAGCTAGAAGAAGCTAGTCATAAACACCGTGAGGAGTGACTTTTCCCTTGTCAGTGGTGTAAATATGTAGCTGGATTGTTTCATGTAACTCAGTTCTTCTCCCTCGCTGTGTTATGGCTTTGCTATGTGGGGATAAATGTGCTGGTTACGTTCGTGAGACAGCCGATTAGCACTCTTGTCATTAACCGTAAAACAGTTACAGGAATCACCAACCCGTCGATCGCGAAGAGTTTTCAAAATCAGAGAAAAAAAGCCTATTGTGTGTGTAGTAAGTGTGTCTAGGGGATGCGGAGGCGCGCGCGCTGTTACAATCACGTCATTTCTGCCGCGCGCACCTTTGCGCTCATGCGGACGCGTCGAGTTTAAACAAGGCTTTACGCTTTAACCAGCTCAGCCACAGTAACAGCTCATATTAGCCGGCTAAACGTTTACTACCCTGTTAGAAAACATATATAGTTGCATAGTTTCATGTGGTTCTTCTCTCTCGCTGTATTATGGGTTTGCTATGTGGGGAGAAATGTGCTGGTTACGCTCGTGAGACAATCAGCTGATTACTATTATTATATTATATATTAAGACCCTTGATCCTCACCTGACTATGGCTTTGTAAACTTTATCCATGATGTGGTTTATAATGGACTGTGGTACAGAAACAGTGACACACACTCTTGGCTTACTCTGGCTATTCTCTGCTGTCTCAGACGACGATATGTTTGTCCCGTTTGAGCCACCGTAGCTTCTTCGAAAGGGAGGGGTGAGCAGTGGGCGGAGCCATTAGTGCAACCGAACCGCTAGATGTCGCTAAAATCTACACACTGCACCTTTAAGAGCTGCACAGGTCCAATATAATGTTACACACACCCTCAGCACTGAAGACAGAGTCTCTCGCACTAGAATGGTTTAAAGTCACAAAGGAATCGATCAAAATTTTTATTTTATAACAAGTATTGATTTTCGCTTCCCAGCGCTATCAGGGAGAACGTGTTCTGCTATCAGCATGTGCTCTGCTTTACCTGGACACTCACACCCGCCTCCCTTCGCCCGATTGGCTACCGCCGCCGCGTACGACCGGGCGTCCATTATTAACAGCTTCTGAGGGGGCGTGGCCTCTACGTTCCCATTGGCCGTGTGAGAACCTGATGTGAAAACAGGAAGTAAATGAGCAGCTGCAGGAAAAACAATCAAAGGGTTCGTACAGATACTCTAAAATTACTTTTCAAGCCCTACTTTCTTGGTTTTCAAGGACTGAGATCATCTCACTTATAACAAAGAATATCTTTTAAATTCTAAAAAAGCTAAATAGATGAATAAAATAAACTAATAAAACAAAATGGTACAAATAATAAAGTGCAGCGGATGCAATGACTGGAAACTTTAATCATTGAAAGGATAATATGACAAAGATATCGCTTTCCTTATTCAAAGTTTCAAACTGATTTATTTCCATGAATTTATGATGGACCTGAAGAATAAAAGCTTTATCATATAATTGGATATTTATATGAGCAATATCACTCTCATAGCCATGAGAAATGCCTCTATTTTTATATCAGACTACATTTTTGTGTGAAAATTTTGTTTTATCAATCAAATTAAACACTAATTTCACATATATTGTCTTTCAATAATTCCTAAGAAAAGTACCTTTTTCTTAAATATGGCTGTTCTCCAGAACTTAAATTTTTTGAAGCCTGAGTGGCGCTCACTCACCGGAGTCACCGAGCGAAGCCTTGGCGTGATGATGGCGAACGCATGAGCCGTTAGCATGAGCCGCGCTCAACGCCGGATCCGTGACACAGGCTTTAGCGATGGCTTGAACCAAACGCTCATCGTCGGCATTTCTCCAACCCCACCAGCTGACCTCTGGCTGCCCACATCGACCAATCACAGCGCCCGAACTCTGGTGTCTGGGTCAAAGGTTAGATAAAGGTGAGTGCTTTAACACAGTGTGGCTCGTCCAATCAGATTACAGAGCTAAAACCATCCGTTTTAGCTATATAACTTTAGTTCATATCCATATTACAATTTACAGCGATCTGTTATCAGAGGTGACTGTGTATTTCAGAAATGTACACAGTTAACTAAAAATGTATTAAACAATTCAATCATTTATGCAAAAAAATGCGTTTAAACAATGTAATAATTTAAGCTCATTGCAGTGATGAATACTTGTTTGTAAACAAATGATTATGACAGAAAAGCGTAGCATAACTATAGACAGAAGTTAAAGATACTAGTGATGTCAACATCTACATTTATAAAAGGAAAATCATAATTACAGTGATGTTGTACAATGGAAGTCTGAAAGTATGATTATTTTTTGATGCATTTATTTGATTACCACTGTTTTTGATCATGAATTTGTATTAAATCATCGATCCAGAAACATGAAAACAGACAACACAGAATTTCTGAAAAAATAAAACATTTCAAAGAACCCTATTTTTGTAAAAAATAAATTGTTGACGTTTTAATAAATTCAATTGATTAAACATGCTTTATGATTATGAAAATTTAAGTAAACCAATAAAATAGAATTTTTGAAATAAATGGAAAATTTAAATGGTAAACATGGAATTTGGGCCCTAAGAAATTTGATTGTTGGTAAATTGTACAAGTTTCAGGGTTTCAGTTTATTAGCTAATTTAATTAACATGTTTTTTATTACTAGAATTTAATTGTAACCATTATAACGGAATCCAGAACAATTTTAAATGGAAAAACAGAATTTGGGGGGAAAAATCAAACAGATTTAATTGGTCCCTATAAAAGTTTAAAAGCAGAAATGTAAAGCTCATATCTTTGTTGAAGCACTTACACTAAAGGGGTCATGAAATGCATTTTTCTTTTCTTTTATAATGTTCTCTATAGGAGAGTTCCACTTATAATGTTTTAACATCAAAAACCTCCTAATTTAGAAATAATAAGCTGATTTCTATCCTATTTTTGACCCTCTCTTTCAAACACTGCTGTGATTGGCTAACAGTTTTGCATATTCAAATAATAATGTCCCCGTTATTAGATTTCGATGTTGAAAAATATCTCATTACATTTGCCAACAATGTGAAACATTAATGCGTATTATTACGTGCGTTTTATAAATCTTGTGGCAAATAGAGTTTAAGTACTTGAAGTTACAACAGTTATAGTTGACAAATGATCATTTATCATTGTTTTGATGTTTGTCACGCTGTCGTTCAGCTTTACTGATGAGAAAACAGAAGATGTCTTTTATTCAGGATTACAGGATTAAAATGAAGCGATCTAACTGGAACTTTGTTCAAAATAAAGTCATCCACGCTTCAATAAAGTCTTGTAATCCTGGTTTTGTTGCTGTAATAATCCTGTGTTTGCGTCGCTCTTGTATTCACTGCTACATGACGTGTGTGAATCAGTGGGCGGGGCTAACGAGGTGATGATGTAGAAGTGGGCGTCGACCTTCTTCTGCGGAGGCGGGCTCTCGCCGCACTATGACGTAATAATGTGACAAAATCCAAAATGAGTTGTTTTCTGAGCTTGGTTTCATTAAAAGCTGTTTTTGGACTAACGAGGAAACTAACTAAGTTCTGAAACTTACAGGACACTTTTATAGTACAATTGCCTCTTAAACGCCAAAAAGATAAAGGAAAATTTTATTTCTCAATTCATGACCCCTTTAATTCTCGACTCGTGTATAAAAATTGTGTGCTATCTGACCTGTAACATCATCTAAACAACTTCTGCTTACTCAGTGTGACTGGATGGTTATGCAACTTCCTTTTCTAGCGTTAAATTAATGTATTTAATGACTTCATACGGTCATGAAATGAGTGATACAATTATTTATTTTCATAGTCAACTAGGGTTGGGAATCGAATACTTGAGGACAGGAATCGGATACTTGTTATAAAATTAAAATTTCGATTCTTCTTATCGATTCCTTTGTGAGCATTTCAATACGACTTTAAACGATTCAAGCGCGACTCTTAAAGTGACAGCGCTAATATTCCTGCTGTCTCTATAACACTAATCACACTACAGAAGACAGAGAAAATTCCCTCGTTCTTGCCTGAATAACTTTTGTAACTATATTTGTAATGTATATTTTATTTATAAAGTGCAGTGATATTTTACATTTGATTACAGTTTCTGCACCTGAAATCTTAAAACACTGTTTATTTCACTCGTGTCTTTGTTCAGTTGTGTCTATTTGAGCGATTGCTAATTATTTATGTGTTATTTTTTTATTACCGAGTGTTTATGGTCTTTAATAATGCTGTAAAGTTATATTAGTTCGGCTAGTTGTTCTTCTATGGTGTGTTTAAACCTCAGGCAAACGCTCCTTGTGTAAGTGTTCTTCAGCTGATGATTTGTGTTCATGATATTCTGATACAATTACATGTTTTGCAATAAGACTAAATGTGAATGATATCCAAGTTTTTTTATTATTTTTATTATTGGAATCGAAATCGTTAAAATTGAAACGATACCCAACCCTTCTGTCAACACAGCTTAACCTGTACTGATCCCAGAACAGTCCTTTCACAAAATGTGAGCTCGGAAACACCTGTAAACGACGGCCGGGATCCTCTTCCAGGATCTAAACGCCGCCACGTTCTCCAGCTCCTGGTCCGACACCGCAGCGGGAACGATGATCTGCTCTGGGTAACTGGCACAGACCCTGAGAGATCACACACACACACACACACACACGTCTGGTGATGAAGCAGCTTGTGCGCGCGAGCGGTCGGTGTGTTTCAGGTGCGTCACCTGTAGTGTGTGTTGATGTTGGAGATTCTCCAGGCACTGTGTGTGTCGAAGCCCATCCTCTCCAGCTCGCGCTTGAACCTTCGCTGACGTCCTCCTGCAAACACACACACATCGGTGATTAACAACTCACGTTTTACATGAAGCATTTCCAGTGTTGTGTGTAACTCATTTCAAGTAACTTCACTTATGTAATCAGATTACTTCTTCAAGTAACTAGTAACTAAACTTAGTTTACAACAAAATATCTGAGTTACTTTTTCAAATTAGTAACGCAAGTTAGTTTTTCACATTTATTGACTGACAGCTCTAACTGTGTGTGTGTGTGTGTAGTGGACCAGACGTGTGTGTGTGTGTGTGTGTGTGTGTGGTTAAACATGATGGTTATTGTAGTTCTAGGCTAAATATGAGTGTGTATTTACTCGTCTCACTTGCACAAAAAAAGATTCAATATTCCTCAAAATGAATAAAATCAGTGAAATGCAGAATCAGAATACTATGCAAACCTCCAATAACTAAATATGTTACATAAAACATACATTTTTATGCGTTTACTCTCACTTTATCGGCCGATCTACTTGCTTCTGGCCTTCGATGATTCAATTAAACCATAAGCAAACAACAGATGTGTCTGTGATTACGGTTTTACATGAAGCATTTCCTGATTTACAGAAATAGAAAGTGTTTGTTTGTGTGTTTGTGTTTATCTTGCATCAAACAGAAGTCTTTTTTTGCTCCGTTATTATTATAAGTTGCCTCATAAACACCTATATTGCAAAAGATTGTGTTGATAAACAGAATTACAGTGCATTTATCCTTATTTTCAATGCATGACACAGAGTGTATCTGATAATTCAGATTGCACTAATTTTAATGTTAAAACTCATTAAACCTGGCACCAGTGTTGTTTTAGTATTATTTATATATAGTAGTTCTGTATTATAAATACTTTGTACTAGTATATACTAAGACTAATTATGGTTTATCAGTATTTTGATTTAGCTGTTATTTATATATGTTTTAGTTTTCATTTTAATTTAAAAAATGTTGTCATTAATTTATATATTTTTATTTTTATTCGTTTTTAGGTTTATTGATTGTTTGATTGCTCTCAGTTTTAGTTTTGGCTTCTAATTATTTCCAGTTTGTAATTTATGGACTGCAAAAATTGCCAAAATAATCAATAAATATACAAAGAAATTTACAAATAAATAAATGTACATTTATACTTTTATTACCTTATGTATCATTGTATTTTTTCCAAATTTATTTCTATATTAATTTATTTCCAAGTTTATTTATTTTTATATGTATTTATTTCTAAATTTATTTATTTCTACATTTCTTTTTCCGTATGGTAATGAGGGGGGCGGGGACTTTTTATTTATTTATTTATTTATTTTACATTTCTTTGTATATTTACTTATGTGTTTTTATTTATTTTTTGGGGGGGTTTTTACATTTCTTTTTATATTTATTTATGTGTTTATTTCTTTATTATTTTGGCAGCTTTGGCATTCCATGGTAATTTTAGCGCTTTAGCTTAAACTTATTTCAATTAGTCTGCAATTAGTCAGTAAGAACCTGTAAAAATGTGTGTACCTGCACGGCAGATCCCATCATGCACCTCTCTGTCCTCAGCGGACACACTGGCGCTGCACGAGAGCAAGGCGAAGGCGAAGAGCTCCTGTAACCGGGCCGGCGGCCGCACAACTGCGCTAATCCTCCTCAGCCAATCCTGACACTGCTCCGTCGACTGGAACGCACACCTGAACACAACAGGTACATTTAAAGGTGCAGTGTGTAAGTTTTAGCGGCATCTAGTGGTGAGGTTGTGAACTGCACCCAACAGAAGTTACGGTGGCCGACAGGAAGTGACGTCGTCGTCTGAGACAGCAGAGAGTAGCCAGTTTCTTTACAAAGATAAATTAAGAAATGATATTTACTTAAGTATTTAGTAAAACGATGTTATTGCAAATATTATTGTTACCTGTTCATCATTGTGTCAGTGTTTTACTCGCTGACTTTAGCAGCTTCTTTACACGCAGAACAACATAGTGACGAAACACGTTTGTCCGTTCAGGGCCACCGTAGAAACGTGTGTGTGTAAGCGGACCCGCGGTGTGTGTAGAGAAACCCTCATAAGCTAATAAAAACATAACAGTTCATTATGTAAGCTCTTTATACACCACTGAACACATAGTTATGGCTATTATATTGCATTTTTTGTCAACAGATCCTCCTAAATTTTTTCGGCAACACCTGATCCATTAATACTAACAGTGTCTCTTCTATTCTATATTTATAAAAAAGAGAAAAAGGAAAAAAAATAATACATGCAGTTAGATTAAACTGGGAAGGGTCACAGCACTTGCATATTGTTGTCCAATTGTTAGTTTAACTGATGAATATTGTTCTATTTGTAAGTCGCTGTGGATAAAAGCGTCTGATAAATATCACACAATGCACCTTTAAGTTGTCACAAATTAAGCACAATTAGCTACAAGTGTAGTTTTAATAATAATAATAATAATAATTCATCACATTTATATAGCGTTTTTATCATATTTATTCAACTTTGCCCTGTTTTCATCCAGTCAAGGTTTAGTCGACTAAATGCCTGGGCGTCTTAGTCTAGCTTTAGTCAATGAAAACGTCGTCATATTTTCGTCTTCTAAATTGATAATAGGCTAACGACGATTATTTTGCCTAAAATTATAATCACAACAATTGTTGTCATTTGGGAAATTTATATTTGCATTTCATCAGAACTATTGCACTTTCATATGCAAGTACAAATCTAGAGAATGTTTGATATAGTCTCATAGAACTCATCATATGCATGGTTTATTTGATATTTTTCATCGGCTATTTGTCATAAATAAACCCATTCTCTACATTATGAAAACAAGACACTTCTCTAAAAAATTATAACTGTGAAATTTCTCATAGTGATTCTAAATTACATTGTTTTTTTGTATTAAAACAACAGCAAAAAATACTATTTATTGTCACACAGAGCTGCGTACATGTTGCCAGATTGCACATATGAAGTCAAATATCGGGTATAAAACGTGTCCTTTTAACAGAAAAGCTCTGATTGGGGGATTTAGATTATTGAAATCTGGCAACCGCAAGTGAAAGCTCGTAGCGGCTTGTTAAAAACAGTCTGTAATACAAAAACAAAGATATGTTTTAGTAATGCTTTTATGTTTTAACTACATTTTAGTCTCGTCTTTTTTCGTCAACGATATTGCATGTTGATATAGTCACAGTTATCCTTTAATGACGTGTTGTCTCGTCTTTGTCATGGAAGAAAAGGTCGTCAACGAATATTTGCGACGTCATAGATTTCGTTAACGAAATTGACACTATTAACTACTAATCTGTGTGCATTGTTGGATGGATTATGATATCTGCATTTGTTTAGTTCTTTCTCATAAATGCAGTTTTCATAATATGATGCGGGAGCAATTCTAGTAAAATCTAGTATTTATTTGAATTTTACCATTTTAAAATGGTATGAGACTATTTTACTTTTCCTAATCTTGCTATACTTCATACTTCAGTGCAATAAAATCGATAAGATTTTTATAATATTCATTTTGTAATAAATCCAAAAGCAAAACACGCAAAAAAAAAGCTATAAAAGGGATTTGAAATGGCAAATGAGTGGTCCTCTGCAGCCATCTACTGGTCATATTGGTAATTTTTATGTAATTTTAATGTTAAAAGTGGGTTTGTTTTCCCCCAGCTGACAGAAATACTCCACTAAAGCACATTTTCCATATTACCTCCATAGTGAAAATGTTCAATGTAGATCTTCTTTAAAACAATTTATACTAAAGTTAAAAAAAATATATATATAATAGTGTTTAAAACATTACATGTGTTGAAAAATATATTTCACCCACATATTGCCAATCTAGACAATTACAGTAATATAAAGTTTGTCTATATTCTTGATGAATATTATCTGGTTATTTAAAATTATTAAAAATTGTTCATGCCTACGCTAATATACAAACACTATATTAAATATATTTACAGGTGAAACTGGAAAAATGAGAATATGGTGCAAAAGTTCATTTATTTCAGTAATTCAACTTAAAAGGTGAAACTAATATATTTTATAGACTCATTACATGCAAAGTGAGATATTTCAAGGCTTTATTTGTTATAATTGTGATGATTATGGCTTACAGCTTATGAAAACCTTTTCACAATATTCTAATTTTGAAATTGGGGTTTGCATAAGCTGTAAGACATAATCATCACAATTATTACATATAAAGGCTTGAAATATCTCACTTTGCATGTAATGAGTCTATATATTATATTAGTTTCACCTTTTAAGTTGAATTACTGAAATAAATGAACTTTAAATGAATTTTTTAAAGTGCACTTTATCCATTTCTGAATTTTCACACTACATTTATAATACAAGATGTCATAGAATAGTGCATAAGTGTGTGTATTGGAACGCGCTTCTACTTTCCTAACACACATTATTTAGCTTGATGCACATTATTCCAAAGAACACCGTTACTGTCTGTGTCTACCTCACAATGCCTCCACTGAGGATGTTGTGCACACATGAGACACAGCGAGGACACATTTGTTAGTCAAAGCAGCGCTGCTACACAGGCGTACCTGATGACCTTGCAGTCTTTGCAGGTGAGGTGCAGTTGCGTCAGATCCCGACACTCCACACTTTCAATCAGCTGCAGTGGGACCTGATGTGTTTACAGAACGACAACAAAAACATCACAATTGTGGCTTTTAGGCCTTGAGTGTAACGCGTGATGTTTCAGAGTGCCATCTAAACGAGTGGACTCCATGACAGATTGTATCAGTCACTGAGTATGTATATTCAATAATGCTTAAATGTTTGTTAAAGGTGGAGTACAGTTGACAGTGACAGTGGATGACATGATGGGGGAGGAGAGAGTGAGCCAATCAGCAGCAGGGGGCGTGTCCACTCATGATGGGGGAGGAGAGAGAGTGAGCCAATCAGCAGTAGGGGGCGTGTCCACTCATGATGGGGAGGAGAGAGAGTGAGCCAATCAGCAGTAGGGGGCGTGTCCACTCATGATGGGGAGGAGAGAGAGTGAGCCAATCAGCAGTAGGGGGCGTGTCCACTCATGATGGGGAGGAGAGAGTGAGCTATTTAGCAGTAGGGGGCGTGTCCACTCATGATGGGGAGGAGAGAGAGAGTGAGGCAATAAGCAGTAGGGGGCGTGTCCACTCATGATGGGGGAGGAGAGAGAGTGAGCTATTTAGCAGTAGGGGGCGTGTCCACTCATGATGGGGAGGAGAGAGAGAGTGAGGCAATAAGCAGTAGGGGGCGTGTCCACTCATGATGGGGGAGGAGAGAGAGTGAGCTATTTAGCAGTAGGGGGCGTGTCCACTCATGATGGGGAGGAGAGAGAGTGAGCTATTTAGCAGTAGGGGGCGTGTCCACTCATGATGGGGAAGGAGAGAGTGAGCTATTTAGCAGTAGGGGGCGTGTCCACTCATGATGGGGGAGGAGAGAGTGAGCTATTTAGCAGTAGGGGGCGTGTCCACTCATGATGGGGAGGAGAGAGAGTGAGCTATTTAGCAGTAGGGGGCGTGTCCACTCATGATGGGGGAGGAGAGAGTGAGCTATTTAGCAGTAGGGGGCGTGTCCACTCATGATGGGGGAGGAGAGAGTGAGCTATTTAGCAGTAGGGGGCGTGTCCACTCATGATGGGGAGGAGAGAGAGTGAGCTATTTAGCAGTAGGGGGCGTGTCCACTCATGATGGGGGAGGAGAGAGTGAGCTATTTAGCAGTAGGGGGCGTGTCCACTCATGATGGGGGAGGAGAGAGAGTGAGCTATTTAGCAGTAGGGGGCGTGTCCACTCATGATGGGGGAGGAGAGAGTGAGCTATTTAGCAGTAGGGGGCGTGTCCACTCATGATGGGGGAGGAGAGAGTGAGCTATTTAGCAGTAGGGGGCGTGTCCACTCATGATGGGGAGGAGAGAGAGTGAGCTATTTAGCAGTAGGGGGCGTGTCCACTCATGATGGGGGAGGAGAGAGTGAGCTATTTAGCAGTAGGGGGCGTGTCCACTCATGATGGGGGAGGAGAGAGTGAGCTATTTAGCAGTAGGGGGCGTGTCCACTCATGATGGGGAGGAGAGAGAGTGAGCTATTTAGCAGTAGGGGGCGTGTCCACTCATGATGGGGAGGAGAGAGAGTGAGCTATTTAGCAGTAGGGGGCGTGTCCACTCATGATGGGGGAGGAGAGAGAGTGAGGCAATAAGCAGTAGGGGGCGTGTCCACTCATGATGGGGGAGGAGAGAGAGTGAGCTATTTAGCAGTAGGGGGCGTGTCCACTCATGATGGGGGAGAAGAGAGTGAGCTATTTAGCAGTAGGGGGCGTGTCCACTCATGATGGGGGAGGAGAGAGAGTGAGCTATTTAGCAGTAGGGGGCGTGTCCACTCATGATGGGGGAGGAGAGAGTGAGCTATTTAGCAGTAGGGGGCGTGTCCACTCATGATGGGGAGGAGAGAGAGAGAGTGAGCTATTTAACAGTAGAGGGCGTGTCCACTCATAATGGGGAGGAGAGAGAGTGAGCTATTTAGCAGTAGGGGGCGTGTCCACTCATGATGGGGAGGAGAGAGAGAGAGTGAGCTATTTAACAGTAGAGGGCGTGTCCACTCATAATGGGGAGGAGAGAGAGTGAGCTATTTAGCAGTAGGGGGCGTGTCCACTCATGATGGGGGAGGAGAGAGTGAGCTATTTAGCAGTAGGGGGCGTGTCCACTCATGATAGGGAGGAGAGAGAGTGAGCTATTTAACAGTAGAGGGCGTGTCCACTCATGATGGGGAGGAGAGAGAGAGAGCTATTTAACAGTAGAGGGCGTGTCCACTCATGATGGGGAGGAGAGAGAGTGAGCTATTTAACAGTAGAGGGCGTGTCCACTCATGATAGGGAGGAGAGAGAGTGAGCTATTTAACAGTAGAGGGCGTGTCCACTCATGATGGGGAGGAGAGAGAGTGAGCTATTTAACAGTAGAGGGCGTGTCCACTCATGATGGGGAGGAGAGAGAGAGAGCTATTTAACAGTAGGGGGCGTGTCCACTCATGATAGGGAGGAGAGAGAGTGAGCTATTTAACAGTAGAGGGCGTGTCCACTCATGATGGGGAGGAGAGAGAGTGAGCTATTTAGCAGTAGGGGGCGTGTCCACTCATGATAGGGAGGAGAGAGAGTGAGCTATTTAACAGTAGAGGGCGTGTCCACTCATGATGGGGAGGAGAGAGAGTGAGCTATTTAGCAGTAGGGGGCGTGTCCACTCATGATAGGGAGGAGAGAGAGTGAGCTATTTAACAGTAGAGGGCGTGTCCACTCATGATAGGGAGGAGAGAGAGTGAGCTATTTAACAGTAGAGGGCGTGTCCACTCATGATGGGGAGGAGAGAGAGTGAGCTATTTAGCAGTAGGGGGCGTGTCCACTCATGATGGGGGAGGAGAGAGTGAGCTATTTAGCAGTAGGGGGCGTGTCCACTCATGATAGGGAGGAGAGAGAGTGAGCTATTTAACAGTAGAGGGCGTGTCCACTCATGATGGGGAGGAGAGAGAGAGAGCTATTTAACAGTAGAGGGCGTGTCCACTCATGATGGGGAGGAGAGAGAGTGAGCTATTTAACAGTAGAGGGCGTGTCCACTCATGATGGGGAGGAGAGAGAGTGAGCTATTTAACAGTAGAGGGCGTGTCCACTCATGATGGGGAGGAGAGAGAGTGAGCTATTTAACAGTAGAGGGCGTGTCCACTCATGATAGGGAGGAGAGAGAGTGAGCTATTTAACAGTAGAGGGCGTGTCCACTCATGATGGGGAGGAGAGAGAGTGAGCTATTTAACAGTAGAGGGCGTGTCCACTCATGATGGGGAGGAGAGAGAGTGAGCTATTTAGCAGTAGGGGGCGTGTCCACTCATGATGGGGGAGGAGAGAGTGAGCTATTTAGCAGTAGGGGGCGTGTCCACTCATGATGGGGAGGAGAGAGAGTGAGCTATTTAGCAGTAGGGGGCGTGTCCACTCATGATGGGGAGGAGAGAGAGTGAGCTATTTAGCAGTAGGGGGCGTGTCCACTCATGATGGGGGAGGAGAGAGAGTGAGCAAGATGGAGATTTGAAGAAAGACTGTAGAAAGAAAGATGGCTGAGAGACATTACAAAAGAGGAATATGAGAAGGGTTATGATCAGGCAAGAGCTTTAGGACCCGCATTAATATTAGTAAAGCCTTCCAGTGCTGGAGAGACCTGAGCAGGAAGGCCTGAAAACAGACGTGTTGTTTCTGCTCATATGTGAGTAACATTGGTTTTGGTGTTTCACAGAGTCAAGATGCTGTTTTTATAATGTTACTGTAGTAACAGGACAGTTTTGAGGGTCATTGTTTGTCTGGAGCTGCTGGCGACTAACAACCAGCTCTTGCTTGTACATACTCTGGTGTACTGTACTGTATGTTGTCGTTCCTTTATTCATCATCTTTGCTTTGTTTTTCACTAAGCATGATTTTGCTTTGCTCCAGCTATGATAAAGGGACGTGTGTGTTCGTGCATTTGAAGGGAGGGCTGTTTGTTTTGGTTGATTTCAAATATGTTTCTCAGAAATCGCTTACTGCACCTTTAATTTAATTAAATAAATCAGTTCCGAGATAGACTCCGCCCACACACTCTTCTGATTGGCTGTGAGCTGTGATTGATGTTGCATCTGCCGTAGAGAAACAAATTGCTTGTTTTTGAAATCTTTTGATTGAGATATTGTCGTTCAGGCACGTATCGTCTGAGATCTGAGATCCCGGCACAGATGTTCAGGTGTTGTTGTGTGTGAGAGAAACACTTGCATTGATGGCGTTCTCCTGGAGCTTGATGTGAAGGCGGTAGCTGGTTAAGGCAATGACAGGTTCCTCTGCCCCCCCGACATGGTCCACACACTCGCCGTGCAGCAGCGGGAACACGACCTGCCATTACAGACACCATCACTAGGGCCCTAATATATATATATTACAAAAGCTTTCTATTTCAGATAAATGCTGTTCTTTTAAACTTTCTATTCATCAAAGAATCCTGAAAAGAAAATGTTTTCAACATTGATAATAATAATCATAAATCATAGTAAATCATCATATTAGAGTGATTTCTGAAGTATCATGTGACACTGAAGACTGGAGTAATGATGCTGAAAATTCAGCTTTGATCACAGGAATAAATTACACTTTACTATATATTCACATAGAAAACAGTTATTTTAAATTGTAATAATATTTCACAATATTGCTGTTTCTTTTCTATTTATAATTAAACAAATGCAGCCTTGGTGAGCAGAAGAGACTTTTTAAAAACATTAAAAATCTTACCGATCCCAAATTTTTGAATGGCAGTGTATTTACCCTGCGTGTGTGTGTGTGTGTGTGTGTATATATATATATATATATATATATATATTATGAATTTGTATTACAAGCATATAAATATACACAAGCATGCATGTACAATCATATATATGTGATTGTACATGCATGCTTGTGTATATGTATATGCTTGTAATACAAATTACTATCAAAAAAGGTGGTAATCAAATGAATGCATAAAACTTATTAACAACAAGATTAATGAGTCTTTTAAAATGTAATCATATAAAACTTGAATAATTTTTTTTTTTGCCAAACAAAGTGCTTCTGCACAATAGAGGTTTAATGTTTAAATTAAAACAAATTTGGATATTGTGTTATATTTAAAAAAAAAACATGCATCAATATTGTGTATTATTAATATATTACTAGACGTACATTCTACTGTACAACAGTTATTTCTGTCATAATGTCAAACTGAACATTATGCAAACTTAATATTTCAATAGCAGCCTTTTTGCACATTAATATTCGCAGACTGTGTGCAAAATCCAAATTAAGTTTGTGTTTACATAATATATGTGTGTATAATTATTTTGTGTATATATATATAAATACACACATGCATGTATACATTTGAGATATATTTGCATGTATGTATATTTATATATAATTTATATATTAATATTTTATGTACAAATAACACATTTTTCATAAATATATACATGCATGCGTGTGTATTTATATATACAAAATAATTACACACAGTACACACTCACATATATTATGTAAACACAAACTTTTATTTTGGATGGGATTATTTGTTGCACAGCCGTAATGGATTCTGCGATTCCGTCCTCGATTTCTGCACATGAATTTCTCAAAGAAGAGCTCAAATTAATAATTAAAACATTCTGTGGCTCTCAGAACTAAACGAGGAAGCGCTGTGATACCTGTCGGTTCTCCGGCTCCGGGCTCTCGCGGGCCTCCGGACTCTGCGGCCCCTCTTCAACCTTCACAACACAAGCATCGTATGTGAACAGAGTCATCAGACATCAGTGATCTGAGAGATTTAATGAGGGTTAGAGGTCTCACCATGGCCCCGGGACTGCTGGGTAAAACGGATCCGCAGGCCACAGACGACCTGAGAGACGGCAGTTAGTTATAAAGATCATCTGCATGTTATGCATTTGCATTTATTAAAATATTTCTCAGTTCAGCCGTCAATAAGAGCGTCATATACAGGTGAAACTGGAAAAATGAGAATATGGTGCAAAAGTTCATTTATTTCAGTAATTCAACTTTAAATATGAAACTAATATATTATATAGACTCATTACATGCAAAGTGAGATATTTCAAGCCTTTATTTGTTATAATTGTGATGATTATGGCTTACAGATATGAAAACCTTTTCACAATATTCTAATTTTGAATTTGGGGTTTCCATAAGCTGTAAGCCATAATCATCCAAATTATAACAAATAAAGGCTTGAAATATCTCACTTTGCATGTAATGAGTCTATATAATATATTAGTTTCACCTTTTAAGTTGAGAAAATATGATAATAACAGCAAAGAAAATATGAATCATGTAAATATGCATGAAGGAAATGATAAACATGAAAGATTGTTTTTTTGTATTATTTTTTCATTTGTGTGATGAATTTGTGGTGTAAATCAGTGTTATTTTAGTGTTATTGAGATATTATTGTAGTTTGTATCAATATTTAAAAATATTTTTATATTTTGTTAAAGTTTAAGTAACTTTGTTGTATTTTTTTGTCATTTTTATTTTTGTAGTTTTTTTATTAATTTATTGTCTCAAAAATGTCTCAGTAAAATGTTTTGCATGACAGTCACTTTTAGTAACACGTCACAAGGTTCATTAGTTAACATTAGTTAATTAGCTTAACATGAACTAAGAATCAGCACGTATTAATCTGAATTACTGAAATAAATGAACTTTTGCACGATATTCTAATTGTTCCAGTTTCACCTGTATATGAGCACAGTAACGGATGCAATTAAAAAAGGGCCATCCCTAAAGATATCCCTCCCTCCACTTCACAAACAATGACATAATCAATTAAACATTTCATAATCAATGAGGCGTTCGGCTGTTCCTGGATCATGCTGAAGGTTTTTAAAGCGGATCAATACAGCATTAGCTGAGACTGAACCTATAGATCGTATGGATTTACCTTGTAGACACACTTGTGTAAATATTAACAACCACAAAAACAAGAGAAAACAATAAGAAATGATATTTTACATAAATAAAATGAAGGCTTAAAGATTATTTTCAAGGCAAATTCACCCGTACTGTAAAACAAACAGTACTGTCAATTGCGTTTGATTTAAATCAGCATAAACACACATTAAAACAAATACTATCATGATATATAAAAGCTTTATGATTTAAATTATATTATTGTTTGCATTATAGTAATCAAAATGTTTTTAGATTAAAGTAATACCAATTTAATTGTCATGAAAATAATGTCACGATGATGTCAACCACACAGTTTTATTATTTCTGTCTTACAATAATTCATATTATCACAGAAGAACTGGGATAGAAGTTTATAGTTGGGATATAAACACTGATGTCTACAGTAGAGATCACAATACAGTAAATCAGCTTCTGACAGTAACTTGACGCTTCAAATAAAGATAATGAATCGTTAATTCAAGAGATTTGTTCAAAAACATGATTCATTCATGTGAGTTAGTCATTGAATCAGTCACTCGTTCAATCTGATTATTTTTAAAATTATTAATTCAAATTAGTTCAATATTTGTTAAATCGACTGCAAGAATTAACATTTTGTTGTCATTTTGTTG
Source organism: Rhinichthys klamathensis goyatoka (assembly GCF_029890125.1). Taxonomy (NCBI): domain Eukaryota; kingdom Metazoa; phylum Chordata; class Actinopteri; order Cypriniformes; family Leuciscidae; genus Rhinichthys; species Rhinichthys klamathensis. The sequence goes on from NW_026606774.1 coordinate 334,073, forward strand.
TTTTGTTTAGTTGTACAGAATCATTTAGCAAATTGTGAAATCACTGAACAAAAAATTATGATTCTCAATTTCTCCATAATCGTGCATCTCTAGGATTTATGAATGATTTTCCTGGCCTCGGGTGATAAATAGAGTCATGTAAGGTCTCACCGATCTTAACCACACCTGAGGAGGCTTTAATAACGGCAATATTTCTTATCTTCAGAAAAGGATTTTCATTACTACAATAAATGTGAAATAAAACTGAATGAAAGCATAAGTTGCATCATGTATTGATGCATCAGAAAACCAAGTTGAAATTTGAATTGGAGAAAACAAGTTAAAGGATTACTTCACTTCAGAATTAAAATTATAATTTACTCTCCCGCACGTCATCCAAGATGTTCACGTCTTTCTTTCTTCAGTCGGAAAGAAATGAAGGTTTTTGAGGAAAACATTCCTCATTTCCTCCATATAGTGACTTCAATGGGGTCCAACGGGTCGAAGGTCCAGATGTGAGTTTCAGTGCAGCTTCAAAGTCTCGACACGATCCAGCCGAGGAATAAGAGTCTGATCTAGACAAACCAGCCGACATTTATAACAAAATAAACATTTATATACTTTATAACCACTAATGCTGGTCTTCCACGAGCTGTGATGCGACACACATTGCGTGATCAGGGTGAAAGGTCAAGCGGGACGTAGGCGTAAGAACAGACGTAGTGTTTACAAAGCCGTGCACAAAGACTAAGACAAACGCCATTTACAAAATAAATAAATAAATAAAAGGTAAAACAACGATGTGAGCAATTTTGAAGTTGGAGGAGAAAATGAGATGGAGTTGTTCGCCCTATCCTACATTTATGAGCCGGAACACGCGTGACCTTTCACCCTGATCACGTAATGTGTGTCGCATCACAGCTCGTGGAAGACCAGCATTAGTGGTTATAAAGTATATAAATGTTTATTTTGTTATAAATGTCGGCTGGTTTGTCTAGATCAGACTCTTATTCCTCGGCTGGATCGTGTCGAGACTTTGAAGCTGCACTGAAACTCACATCTGGACCTTCGACCCGTTGGACCCCATTGAAGTCACTATATGGAGGAAATGAGGAATGTTTTCCTCAAAAACCTTCATTTCTTTTCCACAGAAGAAAGAAAGACGTGAACATCTTGGATGACGTGCGGGAGAGTAAATTCTGAACTAATCCTTTAACTCATCTGCAAATCTTCCTCTATACCACACATGCACTAACATGCACACATTCCATGCAATGCATTTCTGACACGTGACGTTACAGTGAAGGTCTACAGACCTGGATCTGGTTCTGGATCTGGATCTGGATCTCTGCGTGTGGAGCAGACGCTCAAAGAAAGAAAGAAAGGCTGCAAGAGATTATAACACATATTTACACAAAATTAGAAAATGCAAATTGCACTATGATATATATATAGTGCAACATATTTACACAATGATATAAGGCGCAACATAATAATCGGATCGTGTGTTATTGTAGCAAACTACTGTTTCTTTTCTCAAGGCATTGCATACTCTCTCACATACTTTGTGAAACCAAAACAAAGGAAAAGGAAGCAGAATAAAGTGCAGAGATAGCGATCTGAACTCAGCCACAGTAATGGGGAAGCTTCAAAACATCATCCATTATTCTCAAATAGATAATACATAATAATACGGCTTATTAAAGAGTGTCAGGCTTGCAGGAGTAATATGTGACCTGATCAAAATTCATAGTCAACCAATAATAAACAGGAGGGTGGATTAAAAAGGAAACCGGTTTTGCATGACGAGCTTTTGAAGGGCAGCGCAAGTTAAAACTCCCTGATCCGCTGCTATTAGATGGAAATGAACACCAATCTAAGAAAGGTTATGCAAACAAAAAGGGCTTGTTATGCTGTTATACTAGCCGGGAATATCTGTACGCCATTACGACAGATATGTTATCATGCTTTTCAACCCTGCAGAAGTGGTTTAGTGAGACTATTGCAGGAGTGTCTAATCTCACATCATGCCAAATCAAATAATCAATTAGCAAAGGTAGGTCAGATAAAAGCATATACCTACACTTATTTATTATGTGTTTTTACAACAGTATGCCAGCTGTTGATTCTAGTACAGATCAAACCTAGTGAGCTGCCTATCTAGACAGCAGTGAGATGTCAACTAAGACTCTGACCGAGTCGATGATGCCTAAAACTGTAGTTTACCAAGGATACAGTCTAGATAGGTGCACTAGATATGCTAGTTTGACCATCATTGAACTGACAGCTCGACCAGTGCAACTGATTAAACAGCTCCTGTGTGCATGTTACTCAGTGTTAAACATATATGTCTGTCGTCAAATCTCGATGAGAGAGTGTGCTGTTGTTCTAGTTGTTGTCGTTTGTTTGTTGTTGTTTTTGAGGAGGGCGGAACCGTCATCCCGGCACCGAAACCGGTCAATAAAGCCCCTGTAATCGCTCAAAACTCACCTGCTTTCCAAGTTAGTCGCAGAAGACGCGCATTGTTGCGGTTAAACCGGAGAAAAACCAGAAAAGAGACGATAAACAGAATGTAAACATTGAGTGTAATCCGCTCTACACCGCCATGACGTTCTTCTCAGCTGAGCTGCAAGTCACGTGACGCTACGACGTCGTGACGCAATCACTACGTCATGCGTGTATAATTTACTTTTTATTTATTTATTTAAATGTAAGTATTTGTTAAAGAATTGTTCATATTAATAGCAACTACTAATAAATGATACATATGTATTAATTTAGTTTTTTTTTTAATTCATTTAAATATACAAAATACAATAATGTAGCATTAAATTGAAATGAATTATAAATAATTATTAATAAATACTTATTCAGTTATTTAAAAATAATACATTTATTATTTATTAATTACAGAAATTCATAAATGAGTTTTATTCTGTGTTTTGGACTTCTCTCACTGAAAACTTTTATTTTATTGTGCTGATTTTATATTTATTTGTAAATCCCAACATTTATGGTCTTGAGTGCAATTCACTATTGGAAATTCTTTGAATAAAAACACATTGTTTATCATACAAATATTTAGGTTACATTTATTCATTTAAAGGCTTTTATCAGCATCACAATTGGAACAAAACAAATACAAATGAAAGTAAAAATAAGAATCAGATTATTCCAGTCACCAAAAGGGACTTTTATTCACTTTCACATTCTTTAGTCCTCGAACCGTCAAAGTGAACAGACATGAGAATTTATCAAACAAACAATTCAGCCATAATAAAAAAAAAGACATTTGTCCAATCAGGATTCACTTTTTCTGTATGAATGAAATAAAAAAGATAAACATACTAAAATCATGTCAACAATTCGTTTGCTCGTTCATTACACGAGCTCTTCCAGATCTTCAGCTTTAGTGACGGACTGTACGGCCACAGAAACACAAGTGTGTTGGTGTGTGTCCTCCATCTCAGGATCACAGGCTTCTTGTTTGATTGAGAGTAAACCGCTTGAAACTGGACTTGAACTGGCTGGACTTTGAACTGTTCTGGTTTGTACTGGTTCGGGTAAACCATCTCGCCTAATTCTGGACCTGTTAACAGAGAAAAAGCACAGCGCATTACATTTAGTAGTAGAAAAATATTCATGCCGGTTTAAAAAGGCTATATGTAAGAATTTTCGTTTATTAATCACCTTTTATTAAAGGAACACTCCAACTTTTTGGGACTTTAGCCTATTCACCTTATCCCCCAGAGTTAGATAAGTCCATACATACCTTTTTCATCTCCGTGCGTGCTATAAGTCTGTTTGACGCACCCACCGCTAGCCTAGCGTAGCACAAAGACTGGATGTAAATGGTTGCAGCTAGCATACTAATCCAAATAAGTGACAAAATAACGCAAACATTTTCCTATTTACATGTTGTGATTTATATAGTCACAGAGTGTACAAAAAACAAAGTCACATGAGACACAGACATATTTTAACCGTATAAATACTGGGAACTATATTCTCTGAAGGCGAAGCACTGCTACTTGGGCGGAGTGATAACCGCAGCACCTGAGACGCACCGTGGTGAGGAGCAGAGAGCGCGTCTTTTTGTACACTCTGTGACTATATAAATCACAACATGTAAATAGGAAAATGTTTGCGTTATTTTGTCACTTATTTGGATTAGTATGCTAGCTGCAACCATTTACATCCAGTCTTTGTGCTAAGCTAGGCTAGCGGTGGGTGCGTCAAACAGACTTATAGCACGCACGGAGATGAAAAAGGTATGTGTGGACTTATCTAACTCTGGGGGATAAGGTGAATAGGCTAAAGTCCCAAAAATTGGAGTGTTCCTTTAAGGATGAAAATTTTGGCCGATACCGATAATTCTTTATATTTGACAGCCGATAACCGATATATTGGCCGATAAATCTAAACCCACATTGTTATATGGCGTCGGGATGTTCGTTAACAGCAAATCACTGCTAAACATATTTCCAACTTTTATTTTTACTCCTTATATCGAAGAACGAAAAACTGCTCCTGCAGTTCACTTAACGGCCACCGGTGTCGCTAATAACAAGAGTTTCTCAATTCCACATCCAGCCGCTTGTATCATAAGATGTTTTCCTTGAGCCTCCATTTGGGAACAAGATTGAACGGTTTTATTTCCAGAGCTGAAGCCGTTACCAACAGTGTTGGGGAAAGTTACTTTTAAAAGTTATGCATTACGCCCCAAAAAAAAGTATCTAATTGCGTTACTTTGTTACTTTTTATGAAAAGTAATGCGTTACATTACATGTCCGTTACTTTTTCTCACCAAAATTCTGCGATTGCATTACTGTTTTTATTCATTTTGAGGAATACTGAATGTTTTCGTGCAAGACGAGTAAATGCATGTTCACATTTAGTCTAGAACTACAATAACCATCATGTTTACACAGCGCACACACACACACAACACTTTATTTCTCTCAACATGGAACTGTCAGTCAATAAATGTGAAAAAGTAATGCGTTACTTTACTAGTTACTTGAAAAGTAATCTGATTACGTGACTCAAGTTACTTGTAATGAGTTACACACACAACACTGGTCACCTACCTGTAGTTGTAGAACCAGTTACTGACAGTGCTAGTTTGAAGCGCTAGCTGTGCCGCCAGTCTCTCGATGGTGTGTTGAGACGGGTACGGCTCCAGCTGATACGCCGCTCGCAGCGAGTCCTTCTCACGAGCGCTCAGAACCACACGAGGCCTTTTGATCGCCTCACACGCTCCCGAACCGTCAGAGGGACAGAACCCGTGTCCCGGTGCGTCGGACGGCCGCTGCGAGTCACGTTTGAGGCGAGCTGCACACATTTATAGCAAACACTTATTCAGATGAAGAACGAAATTAATACGTTCATATGCACATATTTCTGTAGATATGCATTGAATAACATCCCTTCCACCAAACATGTATCTAGGCATGCAACGAAATCAAAATTTTGGCCGATACCGATAATTCTTGAAAGCCGATAACCGATAGCCTAGAAATCTAGACTCCCCTAGTGGAGTCTAACAACTCTCCGTTGACTTTCGAGCTGGAAAAACCAAACTCTAGTCAGGCCAATCACATCGTGTATAGAGTCGGTGGGCGGGCTTAACATAATGACGGCAGAGATGCGACGATTCACTGCTACTTGAAAACAAACAATGGCTGTGGCTGCTGGCGAACAGCGGTCTTTCGATTCGGCTTTGGCCGCGACTCTGGATGATTTAAAGTTAAGCTTTTCTTTGAAACATGAACAAAGAACGGCACTCGAGTCATTTTTTAAAAAGGACGATGCCTACGCTACAACTAACTACTCTGATGTTACATAGTTTTACTTTCGTAAAACTCGTTTAGCTGAACGACCTGTCGTGGTTTCTACTGCGGAGGCTTCCTCGTTCTTTTCATCCTCCACCCATCTCCAGTACACCGGCAAATCACGTTCAAGTCTCGATAAAAGGGTGAGACACCGCTGACAAATCCTGTTCGACTTTGCCGGTGTTTTAACTACCGCCACTCCAATATGCAGTAGTCTCTCGGCAATACTTAACGTTTGACGTTTCTCGAAGATGCTTGATGAATGTACAAGCACGCCCGCAATTCTCATTTTTTTTTCACAAAAACGGCAACAGTCATTGTGCTCCATTTCCATAACTTTGGTAGCTTACATGAATCTCTCCATCAAACTTTTTCGACAACACAACATACGCGAAACACTGCACTCCCCCTTCGACGCATTTCCGTCGCTCTGACTACGTCACCTTCTTCGTTGCTCTGGTTGGTTGTAGCGCAGAGGAAACCCCGCCCCTCGCATTGAGCCCTGCCAATGGTGAGTTCCCAGACCTAACATCATGATGTAGGCCAGGCTAGATAACCGATATATTGGCCGATACATCTAAATCCAAGATTTATGGACATTTTTATAATATAAAAGTTATTTTTAAACAATTTAATGTTGTAGAATTAGAAAAATTACTATTTAGGGCTTTTGTAATGAATACAAAAAGAATGAAATATTGGCAAAAGTAAAGTAAAAAAAAAAATAATAATAATTACGCAATGATACATGATGGGGAAAAAAGACAGTAATTCGGAGAAGAAATCATGGTTTTCAGCTTTAAAAGACACTTTTTACAGAAAATATTTTATTGTTATGGCCTGTAGTATCTTTTGATCCATGACATAAATAATATAAAAATAATGACAGCAAATGTACCTGCAATTACACAATCACCTCTATTATATTCTATAGTCTCAAATATACTTTATAACCAAACTATCATAACAGTGTAATTTTAATGACCTCATCTGTATGCGTGAGCACAAACAAGAAGAACGGAATGAAAATGTTTACATGCACGTTGTTGTAGATATGCATTGAATAATATCCTTCTACCAAACATACAGTATATTTAATAGGCATGCACCGATATGAACATTTTGGCCGATACCGATAACCGATAATTCTTTATATTTGAAAGGCGATAACCGATATATTGGCGATACATCTAAATCCAAGATTTATGGACATTTTTATAATATAGAAGTTATTTTTAAACAATTTAATGTTGTAGAATTAGTAAAATTACTACTTAGGGCTTTTGTAATTTAAAAAAATGAATGAAATATTGGCTAAAGTAAAAAAAAAAAATTTAATTACGCAATGATACATGAGGGGGAAAAAATACAGTAATTCGGAAAAGAACCGAATATAAAGCCAAAACAATCTCTGTTACCTTAAATTATATGTTTATCTCTGTAAAGCTGCTTTGAAACAATCCATTGTTAAAAGCGCTATATAAATGAGAAAAAAAAAAGAAAAAAAAGAAGAAATTATGATTTTCAGCTTTAAAAGACACTTTTTACAGAAAATATTATATTGTTATGGCCTGAAGTATCTTTTGATCCATGACATAACAAATAATATAAAAATAATGACAGCAAATGTACCTGCAATTATACAATCACCTCTATTATATTCTATAGTCTCAAATATACTTTAAAATTACACTGTTATGATAGTTTGATTATAATGACCTCATCTGTATGCGTGAGCACAAACAAGAAGAACGGAATGAAAATGTTTACATGCACATTGTTGTAGATATGCATTGAATAATATCCTTCTACCAAACATACAGTATATTTACTAGGCACGCACCGATATGAACAGTTTGGCCGATACCGATAACCGATAATTCTTTATATTTGAAAGCCGATAACCGATATATCGGCCGAAAATCTAAATCTAAATACATTTTTGAGAGCCTGATTACGAAAACAAAAGTCTCCCCAGTAAAATCCACGTCCCAAACACACAATTATGATGTTCTCATGATAATGTTATGTAGCCGATATGACAGGCTTGCGCTGCACATGTTGCACTGAACTGTATTTTCCTTTTTTGAAGTGATTCCAATCATATTTCAAGCAATTCATAATCATCATGTTGAACAGTGCGCATCTGAAGCGCCTCAGCTGAAGGAAACAATACATTATTTATCAGCTTTAATATATCAGACAAATGTTTTTATCGGGCCGATAACGATAACATTAAAAATGAACCGATATCGGCATCACTAATGTAATGTTTACCTCTCTGGTCCGTCTTGGTCAGTCTCTGGACGTTGTGCGGGTCTTGGAGCCACCGATGCATCCGGATGAAGTTCTCCTTTCCTTTCAGACTGAGTTTAGTCCAGGGTTTGGGGCGAGACAGCAGTTCAGACACCGAGCTTTGAGTCAAACCCAGAACCTCTTCGCCAAACACACGCTGACCTGCCAAACCACACCACCGTCAGGCAAACACTCCCAGAACTACACATATATGAAAAAATCTGATTGTAAATGTACAAGTTTTGCTACATTGTCCAAGGATGATGTTTTTTCTAAAAAAAATGTGTTTATTTTTTTATCACATTTTATCAATTAAGAGAAAGCATATTATAATCTTACACAAATATTTTGTGCAAAATTTCACTTGGAATTGCATTTATTTCCCTTAAATTACAGTTTTGCAGTTTATGTTTTTGAAGTGACCGGGTCAAAGTAGTAAAAAACACGCACACACACACATATATATATATATATATATATATATATATGACATTGATAGTAATGAAGATACAACTGTTTTACCTCAAGAAATATATGATGCAATTATGATGCTAAAGGATAATAAGGCATGCGGTATGGATGAGATATCTGCGGAGCATTTGAAATTTGCAAGTAGAAAACTCTGTCCCCTAATTGCTATTTGTTTTACTGGGCTGTTAGTCCATGGTATTTTACTCGACTCTATTTTATCTGTCACACTAGTGCCCATCATTAAAGAAAAAGCAGGTAAGATTAATAGTGTGGATAATTACAGGCCTATAGCTCTAGCCAGTATCTTATCCAAAGTTTTGGAGAGGATTATTCTGAATAGGCTGGAACATTTTGTCTTGACCTCTGACAATCAGTTTGGTTTCAAACCTAAACATGGCACTGATATGTGTATTTTTGCCCTGAAGGACGTTTTAGATTTGTACAACAGGCATAGTTCCACAATTTCTTTGTGTTTTATTGATGCCTCTAAAGCCTTTGATAGGGCGAACCATGAGAAGCTATTTTGCAAATTGTACAACAGAGGGGCTCCCAAATATCTAGTGAGAATCTTGGCCTTTTGGTATGCTCATCAGTCCATGTATGTGAAGTGGGGTAACTCTATGTCTGCCTCATTTAATATAAGTAATGGAGTTAGGCAGGGAAGCATTTTGTCTCCCTTTCTTTTTAATATTTATATGGACGACCGATCGAAGTTGCTAAACAGTTGTGGAACAGGCTGTAGGGTTGGGGACACCATTGTCAACCACCTAATGTACGTGGATGACCTGGTCATTCTTTGTTCATATAGTGCTGGCCTTCAACAGCTACTAAGGGTATGTTCCCAATATGGCTTGGACTTTGATATTACGTTCAACTCTAAGAAGAGCCATATAATGATTGCTAGAAGCAGGGAGGACAGTAAACTCTCATTTCCTGCTTTTTATCTGTCTGGTACTTTACTTAGAGTGTGTAATGAGGTCAAGTACTTAGGACACTATATAACTGATGACCTGTCTGATGATAGGGACATTCATAGACAGTATTGTATGTTGTACGCACAAGCGAATATGCTGAATCGCAAATTTAGTATGTGCTCACTTTTTGTGAAGACTACACTTTTTAAAGCTTTTTGTACTCCGATGTACACTGCCCACTTGCGGCGCCGCTATAAAAAAAGCAGTATGCAGAAACTCAAGGTGGCATATAATGATGGTTTGAGGCTGCTGCATTAATTGCCACGAGGGGGCAGTGCTAGCCAAATGTGTGTAAGTGTCAATGTATTCACGTGCCCTGCTGTACTTAGGAATCTCATGTACAGATGTATGTGTAGACTAGTAGAGTCACATAACAGCATCATCGCAACATTAGTGAACCCTGCTTTGAGTGCAGTTAGGTTAACTTCGGTTTTGTGGAATCACTGGCGCTTTAGTCTATATGCTAATATTTGAACACCGTTTTTGTGTATTGTGTAGTCATTTTCTTACAATTTTTTTTCTTTTTTTTTTCTGTTTTGTATGTACTTTATCTTGTATAGTGCTATGGACCATTTTATATGTATGTCCTGAATAAAGAAATGATGATGATGATGAATACACATTATAATAGTATTCAATTATACTAAAATAACACTTGTTAATTTTAATATGTTTTTAATTTAATATTATTTATTTTATTAACCGAACACAATTTTTAATAGTTTTAGTAAACAATAACTAGACTGTTTCTGCAGATCTGACTCCGGTTTTTTAAATGTAACTTGTTTCCGAATGTTCAGAGAAGTCCTCTTGTGGCGAAAATACAGCTTTTCATGTTTTTAATCCGCTCTAAGACACACCATGTGTAAGTTCATAAGTCGACAGCATTGCTGAGTATTTTCTCCTTAAAACTGCAGTGAACCAAAGACAGTCTCAAAAACACGGTTTGAAATCGCTGGTGTTTCTGACGTCACAAACGACCTTGTAACCAATCAGATCAACGTGTGATCGTCAACCAGTGGATCTCTGAGCTGAGGGGGTGAGTGGAGGCGGGGCTCATTTGCATATTCATAGAACCGCGCATACTAAATGAGGCGAGGGTGTCGAGTAACCAATCAGATCAACGTGTGATCGTCAACCAGTGGATCTCTGAGTGAGTGAGTGGAGGCGGGGCTCATTTGCATATTCATAGAACCGTGCATACTAAATGAGGCAAGGGTGTCGAGTAACCAATCAGATCAACGTGTGATCGTCAACCAGTGGATCTCTGAGCTGAGCGAGTGAGTGGAGGCGGGGCTCATTTGCATATTCATAGAACCGCGCATACTAAATGAGGCAAGGGTGTCGAGTAACCAATCAGATCAACGTGTGATCGTCAACCAGTGGATCTCTGAGCTGAGCGAGTGAGTGGAGGCGGGGCTCATTTGCATATTCATAGAACCGCGCATACTAAATGAGGCAAGGGTGTCGAGTAACCAATCAGATCAACGTGTGATCGTCAACCAGTGGATCTCTGAGTGAGTGAGTGGAGGCGGGGCTCATTTGCATATTCATAGAACCGTGCATACTAAATGAGGCAAGGGTGTCGAGTAACCAATCAGATCAACGTGTGATCGTCAACCAGTGGATCTCTGACCTGAGCGAGTGAGTGGAGGCGGGGCTCATTTGCATATTCATAGAACCGCGCATACTAAATGAGGCAAGGGTGTCGAGTAACCAATCAGATCAACGTGTGATCGTCAACCAGTGGATCTCTGAGCTGAGCGAGTGAGTGGAGGCGGGGCTCATTTGCATATTCATAGAACCGCGCATACTAAATGAGGCAAGGGTGTCGAGTAACCAATCAGATCAACGTGTGATCGTCAACCAGTGGATCTCTGAGTGAGTGAGTGGAGGCGGGGCTCATTTGCATATTCATAGAACCGCGAATACTAAATGAGGCGAAGGTGTCGAGTTACAGTCAAGATATTTTAAGGCATGAAGACATCAAGGGAATTTTTTTTTAATTTTGTTGATCAAAGACGAGTTTTAAGGGACACAGTGATTGCGTCTCACCGATGCTGTTGAGCACGAGCGCTTCTTTGACTCTCTGTGTGATGCTGACGGTGTCCAGATGCAGCGACTCAAGCATCTCATCCTCACAGCTCCCCACACACACCTGCTGGACACACACCTGCGTCCTCGGCTCCGGCTCCGGCGGGAACGAGTGTGTGAGGATGGACAGAGGAGCTGGAGACGCTGAAGGGGGAGTGTCTTCATTCATCTCACATTTGACCTTTCGGATGATGCTTTGGACAAAATCAGCCGGCGACTGATCACTGGGACTCGGTTTCCCATAATGCACCTCTTCCGGGGTCTCGCTCGTCACGTGCATCTCGTGTTTGGCCTGATGAAGGATGTTTCTGATGACGTCCTCTGATCCACGCTGAGACCCGCTGTCCACATCCATCACTGAACACACACACACACACACACACGCTGCGGTTCAGAAAGGGTTAAACGTTTCACGGTCCAGGAAATTGTTCACTTGTGTGTTAAAAATCAAAATTTTTCCCCGGCAATTTTATTTTCCGCTTCAAGTTCATGCAATCAACACTTTTCACAGAAAAGCAACAGCGCCCCCTACAGTACAACAGTGAAACATGGACTGGCAGAAATGTCCATCAAAGGCAGGGAAAGAGTTAATAAACATCAGCTAATCTTCAGATTTATTTGGCATTAACACAACATCCCATTTAGAATTCACTGAATTTGTTTTATTTCTACATATGTTTTTATTTCCATTTTAGCTGAAGTAACTTTAGTACCTCAACTTAATTTTAGTTAGTAGCCAAGGCAAACTTTAAATAAAATGTAATAAAAATGTAGTTAATAAACGTTGAGTAATTTTTTAACTTACTTAAATTTTTAGTTATTTTAATACTTATCTAAACGAAAAATGAGAAAATGAAAGCGAAAACCGTGAATAATTTTTATTTTTGTTGTTAATTTTTTTTAATTACTTTTATTTTTTGTTATTTTAGTACTTAACTCAACAAAAAATTGTAAGAAAAAAAAATATTTTTGATGTATACATTTTTTTAAATATATTTTTAGCCATTTCAGTACTTAACTAAACTAAAATTAGAAATGTTGCCGTGGCAGCTAGCTATTTCACTTGATGTTTATTTTGTTCACATTTTTATAAATTTTCTAAAAATGTTTTGTTTTTTTCGTTTTTATACTTATACTTAAATAAATCAACTTTTTTTTTTATACTTGCCAAGGTAACATTTCTTTCAGCTACAAAATAAATAAATAAATAATGAAATAAAGTAAACATTGAAACTTAAATAAAACATATATTTTTATTTCAGCTTGTGGCCAAGCCAACATTTTTCATTTTCACTCAGCTTAATTTGATGTCCTAAAATAGCTCAAACCGACACATTAATGTCCCTGGTAAAATCTTAAACCTCAAATTTTTAATTCTCTCTAATAAATTATACACAAATATTTACACAATATAAGTCTTTTCCACACACAAGACTTTAGAAAACACACAGTTACTTAATTACTACTATTAAATCATGCATTAAAAACATATTTAAAAAATATTAAACATAATAAATATGTTTAAAAATGTATATATTAAAAAAATATATAAAAGTAATATTTAAGTTGATGTATGATAAGCCATATAACTTTACAAAAAATAATAAATGTTTTTAAAGTAGCGATGCTGATCTGAACTCACGCTCCGAACGGTTCTGATCCAGAATGTTCCTGATCACCTGATCTGAGGTCATCTCTGGAGGACGAACCCACGGGACGATGCCTTCAGTGAAGAGAGACAGCCAGGATCATGAATGCACTCAATATAAACACTGATGTCTACAGTAGAGATCACAATACAGTAAATCAGCTTCTGACAGTAACTTGCTTCAGAGAAAGATTGAATCATTACATCGTTACACCAGTAGGTGGAGACAAGAGACTGTTACAACATGAGTGAGTCACTGAATCAGTCATTCAAGAGATTCGTTCAAAAATACTGAATCATCCGGTAATGAAGTGAGTCATTGAATTATTCATTCAACAGATTCATTTAAAAATGCTGAATCATCCAGTAATGAAGTGAGTCATTGAATCATTCACTTAAGAGATTTGTTCAAAAACACTGATTCATCCAGTAATGAAGTGAGTCATTGAATCATTCACTCAAGAGATTTGTTCAAAAACACTGAACAATCCAGTGATGAAGTGAGTCATTGAATCATTCATTCAAGAGATTTGTTCAAAAACACTGATTCATCCAGTAATGAAGTGAGTCATTGAATCATTCACTCAAGAGATTTGTTCAAAAACACTGATTCATCCATTAATGAAGTGAGTCATTGAATCATTCACTCAAGAGATTTGTTCAAAAACACTGATTCATCCAGTAATGAAGTGAGTCATTGAATCATTCATTCAAGAGATTTGTTCAAAAACACTGATTCATCCAGTGATGAAGTGAGTCATTGAATCATTCATTCAAGAGATTTGTTCAAAAACACTGATTCATCCAGTAATGAAGTGAGTCATTGAATCATTCACTCAAGAGATTTGTTCAAAAACACTGATTCATCCAGTAATGAAGTGAGTCTTTGAATCATTCACTCAACCCGACTATTTGAAAAAATAATTCAAATGCATTAAATATTTTTTAAATAGACTTTGCATAATAACTTTGTTGTCTGGCAGATGCATTTCAAGGTATTGTTAATATACATGTTTGGTTTTAAGAACAATTTTGTGCAACAAACAATTTTGTTCTGGCATATATACTTAGTAGTTGTAATATAACCTGTTTTCCAAATATATCTATACACCTTGAACATTAGATAAATTTACCTTAGATCATTATAACATGATAAGATATTAAGGTTTTCAACAAAAAATATTTGATATATTAAGGTTTTTGCTTAGAACAAGAAAAACTATTTGTCAACAGGAATATAGGCCTAATTGATCAAGTTTCTGAAAACAAGATCTGTTAATGAATATCAATATCTAATGTCATTTTGCTTCATAAGTTTCTTGTTTTAATCAAGTATCTTGTTTTTTTTTCTTACTGACAAAAATATAAAGTACAAAAATGATTTTAATATTTTTTTAAACCATTGATGCTCAATATAAAATCTGCATCATTCTGCAAGAGAATTCTTCAAGAATCATCCATAAATAAATAATACTAGTTATTTATTGTTATTATTATACCAGTTTTCCAAACATCTAGCCACCAAACACTTGAAATATCTCACTTTGCATGTAATGAGTCTATATAATATATTAGTTTCACCTTTTAAGTTGAATTACTGAAATAAATGAACTTTTGCACCATATTCTCATTTTTCCAGTTTCACCTGTACTGTCACTTTACTACTCACTTAAAAATGTTGGGTTAAAAATAACCCAACGAATAACCCAACTATGGGTTGGCATAGCAGCTTCCCAACTGTAGGTTATTGTAACCCAATGCATTGGGTTAAACAAATATCCTTATAAGCAAATTTATTATCTCATTGAATTTAGCTTGCCCTATTTTTCATGCACTTTGAACACCAGACGTGAGATGTTCAGTGTTCCCCCGTCCGGTCCTCCGCTCACCTCTCAGTCTCTCCTGGGTGACGGCGAGCGCTCGCACGCGGCTCTGGTCCGACAGGAAGCTCTGCATCCTCAGGAAGGGCTCTCGTCCTCGCCGGGTCAGGGTCCTCCAGGGCTTGGGTCGGGCCAGAATATCACTCACGGTTCCCTGAGAGAGACCCAGCACACAGTGGCCGAACACGCGCTGGCCGATGCTGTGCTTCTGGAGCGCCTCCTTCACCTGGAGCGTGAGTCCAGTCGTGTCACACTCCTCTTCCTCACAGGTGTCCTCTTCTTTAACACACATGTGGAGGCTCACTGAGGATGAGGATGAGGATGAAGAGCGCATGTTGTCCACTGGAAGTTCACTCAACGGCTCCTCTTTTCCACAGACGTGATGAGACTCGCTCGGGATCACAGGATCTGACGATGAGCAAAGATGCACAGATGAAACTCGCAAAAGTTAATTTATTTCAGTAATTCAACTTAAAAGCTGAAACTAATATATTATATAGACTCATTACATGCAAAGTGAGATATTTCAAGCCTTTATTTGTTATAATTGTGATGATTATGGCTTACAGCTTATGGAAACCCCAAATTGTGAAAAGGTTTTCATAAGCTGTAAACCATAATCATCACAATTATAACAAATAAAGCCTTGAAATATCTCACTTTGCATACAATGAGTCTATATAATATATTAGTTTCAGCTTTTAAGTTGAATTACTGAAATAAATGAACTTTTGCACCATATTCTCATTTTTCCAGTTTCACCTGTACTGTCACTTAACTAAAATGTTGGGTTAAAAATAACCCAACGAATAACCCAACTATGGGTTGATATAGCACCTTCCCAACTGTGGGTTACTTTAACCCAGTGCATTGGGTTAAACTCCAGTTTGGGTTAAACAAATATCCCAACGTTTTTTTACTGTGTATGTTTTTGTAAAGCAAATCTTATAAGGTTCTTTAATCCTGTTTTCTCTTTCTATGGGAATTAGATTTTATTTAACTCGACTGTATATTCAGTTTAAATAGGCCACGATACATCCAATTTGTGAGTTGAGAAAATAAGTACATAAATAAATATTTTTCAATAAAAACAATCAAAATGAAACATACTAAACAGCAGAAATATATTATTTCACATAAAAACGATAAAAAAATAAACACAAAAGTAAAAAGCTGAAATATTGATGAAAGATGCCCAATATTAACAGAATATACTGTGACTTTTCTAAACACTTTACTGTGTTTGTAAAGCAAATAAAGGTTCTTAAATCCGGGTTTCTCTTATGCATTAGATTTTACTACACTCTAAAAATTGCTGGGTCGTTTTAACCCAAATTTGGGTCAAATATGGACAAAAACAACCGTTAGGTTAAAAATTTCATTTAAAAATATAACCCAATGGCTGGGTTTGTCCATATTTGACCCAAATTTGGGTTAAAAAGACCCAGCAATTTTTAGAGTGTAGAGGCTGTATATTCAGTTAAAATATAATAGATTTACATTTTATAAATTGATAAAATAATAAATAAATATTTTAATTTAATAAATAATTTAAATAAAAACAGAGTAAAATGCTTACTAAAAAGCAGCAATACATATTTTAAATAAAACTAAAATAAATAATTTATAAATACAAATTATCAAAATAAAATACTGAAAAGCTGACATTATTTTATTTTAAAATAAATTAAAATTAGAGAAAATATTTAAAAATAAAAACGATCAAAATAAAACTTGCAAACAAATCTGAAATACATTTAATTAAAAAAATTAACTAAATAATTAAAAAATAAACAAAAAGCTAAAATATTTAATTTGAAATAAATTAAACATAAATAGCTCAAATAAATTAAGTAAAACACTAAAAATGTGAAATTATTTTAAATAAATTCAAATTAGAGAAAATTTTCAAATAAAAACAATCAAAATAAAACTGAATATATTTAATTTAAAAACAAAAAAAAGTTAAAAAGCTGAAATATTTTATTTTAAAAATCAATTAAAATAAGAAAACAATATTTTTAAATAAAAACAATCAAAATAAAACTGAATATATTTAATTTAAAAACAAAAAAAAGTTAAAAAGCTGAAATATTTTATTTTAAAAATCAATTAAAATAAGAAAACAATATTTTTAAATAAAAACAATCAATCATGCTCTTGTAATGACAGTGAATGAAACAGTCCATTACCAGCCGAGTCTGATGGAGGGGCGAACACCTCATCACCAGTGTGTGTCAGCGCAGTGTGTGTCAGCGCAGTGTGTGTCAGCGCTCGTAGAGTCCTGAGAGGGAGAACACGAGACTTTAATAACTCATTATTGATGATCATATGAGGAGAGAATATGAGAATATGAGTGCGTTACCTGAGCTCAGTTTTGATCTTCTCATAATCCTGCAACTCGGCCTGAAGTCTCTAACATGAACACACACTCGTTAGAGCCAGAACTTTAATAATCACCCTTCATAACCAGTGCTGTGTGGAACTCATTACAAGTAACTTGAGTTATGTAATCGGATTACTTTTTCAAGTAACTAGTAAAGTAACGCATTACTTTTCAAATTTACAACAAAATATCTGAGTTACTTTTTCAAATTAGTACGCAAGTTACTTTGTTTTCCCATTTATTGACTGACAGCTCTCACTGTGTGTGTGTGTGTGTGTGTGAACATGATGGTTATTGTAGTTCTAGACTAAATGTGAGTGTGCATTTACTCGTCTCACTTGCACAAAACAGATTCAATATTCCTCAAAATGAATAAAATCAGTGAAATGCAGAATCAGAATACTATGCAAACCTCCAATAACTAAATATATTACATAAAACATACATTTTTATGCATTTACTCTCACTTTATCGACCGATCTACTTGCTTCTGACCTTCGATGATTCAGTTTAACCATGTTATAAAAAACAAGCCCTGCAGGTGAAAAAAAGTAATGCCAAAATAACGTAAAACATTACTTTTATAAAAAAAGTAACAAAGTATTTACTTTTTAAAGGAGTAACCCAATATTGTAATGCATTACTCTTCAAAGTAACTGTCCCGACCGACACTGCTCATAATGAGCTGATCTCTACCTCCATCTCCTGTGTTTTATTGGCCAGCTGCTGTTGAAGCCGAGCGATGTGATTGGCTGATCTCTCCTGGACTTCCTGCAGCAGAGCGATGTGATTGGCTGATCTCTCCTGGACTTCCTGAAGTCTCTGCACTTCCTCTTCCAGATGATGAAGGTCACGAAGGTCTCTACTGGCAAACATCTTCATCATCTTCATCATCATATCCAGACCATCAGAGCTGAAAGTGAGCGAGAGGCTTCATTATCATCTTCAGTCAGTCAGCAGAACAGAAGAACTACGCTTTACATAAACACACTCATATTCAGCAATATATCTGGAATATTTACATTTACATTCAGCAATATATCTGGAATATTTACATTTACATTCAGCAATATATCTGGAATATTTACATTTATATTCAGCAATATATCTGGAATATTTACATTTATATTCAGCAATATATCTGGAATATTTACATTTATATTCAGCAATATATCTGGGATATTTACATTTATATTCAGCAATATATCTGGAATATTTACATTTATATTCAGCAATATATCTGGAATATTTACATTTATATTCAGCAATATATCTGGAATATTTACATTTATATTCAGCAATATATCTGGAATATTTACATTTATATTCAGCAATATATCTGGAATATTTACATTTATATTCAGCAATATATCTGGAATATTTACATTTATATTCAGCAATATATCTGGGATATTTACATTTATATTCAGCAATATATCTGGGATATTTACATTTATATTCAGCAATATATCTGGAATATTTACATTTATATTCAGCAATATATCTGGGATATTTACATTTATATTCAGCAATATATCTGGAATATTTACATTTATATTCAGCAATATATCTGGAATATTTACATTTATATTCAGCAATATATCTGGAATATTTACATTTATATTCAGCAATATATCTGGAATATTTACATTTATATTCAGCAATATATCTGGAATATTTACATTTATATTCAGCAATATATCTGGAATATTTACATTTATATTCAGCAATATATCTGGAATATTTACATTTATATTCAGCAATATATCTGGAATATTTACATTTATATTCAGCAATATATCTGGAATATTTACATTTATATTCAGCAATATATCTGGAATATTTACATTTATATTCAGCAATATATCTGGGATATTTACATTTATATTCAGCAATATATCTGGGATATTTACATTTATATTCAGCAATATATCTGGAATATTTACATTTATATTCAGCAATATATCTGGAATATTTACATTTATATTCAGCAATATATCTGGAATATTTACATTTATATTCAGCAATATATCTGGAATATTTACATTTATATTCAGCAATATATCTGGGATATTTACATTTATATTCAGCAATATATCTGGAATATTTACATTTATATTCAGCAATATATCTGGAATATTTACATTTATATTCAGCAATATATCTGGAATATTTACATTTATATTCAGCAATATATCTGGAATATTTACATTTATATTCAGCAATATATCTGGGATATTTACATTTATATTCAGTAATATATCTGGAATATTTACATTTATATTCAGCAATATATCTGGAATATTTACATTTATATTCAGCAATAGGCCTATATCTGGAATATTTACATTTATATTCAGCAATATATCTGGAATATTTACATTTATATTCAGCAATATATCTGGAATATTTACATTTATATTCAGTAATATATCTGGAATATTTACATTCAGCAATATATCTGGAATATTTACATTTATATTCAGCAATATATCTGGAATATTTACATTTATATTCAGCAATATATCTGGAATATTTACATTTATATTCAGCAATATATCTGGAATATTTACATTTATATTCAGCAATATATCTGGAATATTTACATTTACATTCAGCAATATATCTGGAATATTTACATTTACATTCATTAATATATCTGGAATATTTACATTTACATTCAGTAATATATCTGGAATATTTACATTTATAGTAATATATCTGGAATATTTACATTTATTAATATATTTAGAATATTTACATGTATATTTACATTTAGTAATATATTTAGAAAATGTATATTTAAATTTAGTAATATTGTGTATATTTTATTAATATTCTATTTAGTACATTTATATTTAAATGTACATTTATTAATACATTTAGAATATTTACATTTATATGTAGTAATATATTTGGTATATTTGTATTTAGTAATATATTTAAAATATTTATATTTAGTAATATATTTAAAATATTTATATTTAGTAATATATTTAAAATATTTATATTTAGTAATATTTTTGTTATATTTAGTAATATATTTAAATTTATATTTAAAATATATTTGTTATATTTAGTAATATATTTACATTTATATTTACATTTAGTAATATATTTAGAAAATGTATATGTATATTTAGGAATATTGTGTATATTATTAATAATCTATTTAGTACATTTATATTTAAATGTAAATTTATTAATATATTTAGTATACTTATTTATATTTAGTAATATATTTAAGATACATTTATATATATAGTAGTAAATTTAGTATATTTAGTACTATATTTAGTATATTTATTATTTACATTTAGTCAGATTTGGTATATTTACATTTTAGTAAATTTACATTTATGTTTAGGAATACATTTAGCATATTTATATTTTTAGTAATATATTTTGTATATATATATATATATATATATATATATTGGCCCACCACCCCCCCCCCCCCCCCCCCCCCCTTCTTAGGAGGACAACTTTATTTTTTAATAAAGAAAAAATATATATACACAATATTATACAATACAGACAATAGATTTATATACAGTGCTCAACCATTTACCCCATTTCGTGTAGTAATTTAGTATATTTACATTTATATAGTCTTTAAAATATGTAAATATGCCTCAGATTTATAAGAGCAAATGAAGAATGATCTCAAAACTCACAAGACACTGAAAAAAGGTCAAACAAACCCAGATTTAAGAAAATGAATGTGATCAGATGCTGACTCCAATTTTCCTCTGACAAAATATAACGCATAAAATTCATTATACACAAAAAACATGCATGTAATCAAATGCATAAGTGTGAGAATGATCATGTGACTCAGAGCTTTTTTACACACGTTCTTCCTCACTGAAGCTCGAGATGCTCATCTCAAAACATCAGATCGCGCTGGAGAACATGATCATCACGACAGATAAAGCTAACAAGAACAATATTTACTTTTAAACATGTCAGACACTGCACAAAAGATGAAAAGCTGAAAACTGGTCATACAGCATCTAAAATCTCTCTAAACACTCTTCACACACACTGTTTCCAAAGCAAAGTCCATGTTATTTGTCCACCCAGATAATACACACTCCAGCTCGATGAAAACATCTGAAACTGAAACACACATACCGTATATGTGTTTGTGTAAAGCTCCTCTTAATCTTAGTGTATTTCCATGATGTGTGTGAGCGACGAGCTTCTCCAAACTAACATCACATCCGAGACTAGAGGACAGAGAGAGAGAGAAACACACACACACCCAGTGACCGCTACACACACACATTCATCCAAACAATCAATACCTGCAAACAAAGAGCTCAATCAATTCATCAATAGACCAGCTGGCAGGGGGCGGAGCCTAGATCAATCAATCAATCAATCAATCAATCCATCCATCCAGAGCAGAGACGACCTTCACTTCAGCACCAGTAGATTATAATGTTTTCAATGCATTTATAAAAGTGCAAATATTCCATCTTAGCACTATATCAGCGTATAGAATTGCATGTATATTTATTATGTCAATAAATATTACTTCAAATATTTCACATTGCACTTGATTTTATGAATTCACTCTGAATCAATAGCTGAATTCATAACATACTCTGGCTATTTATGCCATATAAAGATACTTCAATTAACTTTACAATGTATGAGGATTTTGTTAATCATTAAATAGCAGCATTGATATTTCTACTGTATTTCTACTGTTTCATGTGTTTATTATGATGATTGCATAGTATGATTCCATTCCAAACAAAATCTTCAAGGGTTAGTTCACCCAAAAGTGAATTGTCTAACCCGTTCCAAACCCGTAAGACTTTCGTTCATCTTCGAAACACAAATGAAGATATTTATAATGAAATCTGAGGGATTTCTGCCGCTCCGTTGACAGGCTATGCAACTACCGGCTGCTTCAAAACATTCATAAAGAGATTTTAAAACTAATCCATATGAATCGAGCGGTTTAGTCCCGATATTCTGAAGAGACTCCTTCACTTTACACTGATTACAGAATTTTTTTCATTTTGGCTGAACTAATAACCCTTTTATCATAATTCATATTTCAAGAGGCGAATTCTCTTCTCAGTTTTATGATCAAAAGTCAAATGACTTGAAAGCCGAACTCCTGAAATCTCCTGCAAGCTGCAGATTATATGAGGGTCACAGATGACATATTGATCAACTCTATTGGTTTTATTGATTCTGTTGATTGATTTGAAGCTCACAAACCCGATATTGATTTCCTCGCCGCGCAGCCGGAGGAATATAAGAGCCAGAGACCGGCTGTGAGGAATATAAGAGCCAGAGACCGGCTGTGAGGAATATAAGAGCCAGAGACCGGCCTTGAGGAATATAAGAGCCAGAGACCGGCTGTGAGGAATATAAGAGCCAGAGACAGAGTTTGATTATGTGTTCTGCTTTATATTACAGAGAGCAGCCGCTGAAACACAAGAGCACACTGTTACATTCAGTCAAATATGATCAAATTGACTAGAATTACTGTAGATTTTGTGAGAGCAGTTCATCCTCCATCACTATCTATCTATCTATCTATCTATCTATCTATCTATCTATCTATCTATCTATCTATCTATCTATCTATCTATCTATCTATCTATCTATCTATCTATATCTATGTCTGTCTGTCTGTCTGTCTGTCTGTCTGTCTGTCTGTCTTTCTGTCTATCTATCTATCTATCTGTCTATCTATCTATCTATCTATCTATCTATCTATCTATCTATCTATCTATCTATCTATCTATCTATCTATGTCTGTCTGTCTGTCTGTCTGTCTGTCTGTCTATCTATCTGTCTATCTGTCTATCTATCTATCTATCTATCTATCTATCTATCTATCTATCTATCTATCTATCTATCTATCTATCTATCTATCTATGTCTGTCTGTCTGTCTGTCTGTCTGTCTGTCTGTCTGTCTGTCTGTCTGTCTGTCTGTCTGTCTGTCTGTCTGTCTGTCTGTCTGTCTGTCTGTCTGTCTGTCTGTCTGTCTGTCTATCTATCTATCTATCTATCTATCTATCTATCTATCTATCTATCTATCTATCTATCTATCTATCTATCTATCTATCTATCTATCTATCTATCTATCTATCTATCTATCTATCTATCTATCTATCTATCTATCTATCTATCTATCTATCTATCTATCTATCTATCTATCTATCTATCTATCTATCTATCTATCTATCTATCTATCTATCTATCTATCTATCTATCTATCTATCTATCTATCTATCTATCTATCTATCTATCTATCTATCTATACCTGAAACAGCTTTTGGAACAAGATCAAATGTGGGCGGGGCTTGATTGTGTCTGTGGGGAGTTGATTGGATGGTTGTGGTTTGCTATTGGCTGATCTCATGTGAGTGACAGGTTATAGCCCCGCCCACATCATCAGAGAAGAGAAGAGATGCTGCAAGAGGAACTGATTCTGATTCAAGATTGTTAACAATAATGATGTGCACCCATAAATCAGTTCTGAATGAAACATTATCAGGTGTGAATCTCTGAATCTCTGAATCTCTACTGAGCTCTTAAAGCGAAATCCTGAAATAAATAAGAAGTGAGGAGAGATCATCGGCACCAAACAGCTGAACGCTTCTTCTGTCCTCCAGAGAACAGGCTCCTGTCATCCTAAACCACTGTTGTTCATCACGCTTCTGTGTGTGTGTGTGTGTGTGTGTTGAGGATCATCATCTACCTGTCACTTCCTAAACAGGGCATGTGTTATTTATATCGGCCCAGAACAGCACAGCTAATCTACAAAAGCCCGTCCATCCGAACCCATTGTCCAGAAGCATTCGGGATCCTCACTGTCCTCCTCATGGTGAGTCTCCACATTTACTGATGCTCGGGAGTCGCTCGCGCTCATAGACTTCGGGATCTGAGGGATTTTAATCAGAGATCGACCGATATATCCGCCAGAGTTATTAATCGGCCTATTAATTATTAAGTATTTATACAGTTATTAATATTCTTCTTTGTGTCAGTTTCAAAAACTTACCAGCGACGAATCAAAGAATAGTGTACATATGAGTAAATATTGTGTCAAATTATTGTTCATTTCATTTTTAGCATTTTAATTTCTGCGCTTATGTTGTGTTTGATAAAAATAATCAAGAAAAATGTGTGTTTTCGCTTAAATTAATCAAGGAAGAGTCCTTAATCATGCTCCAATATAATAATACTGTATGAGTTATTCTTCTTTGTGTCAGTTTCAAAAACAGACCAGCGATGAATCAAAGAATAATGTACTAAAATGTAAAAAGTATAAATAAAATTGTTAAATAATTAAAAGTTTTCAAAGTAAATATTGAGTCAAATTCATGTTCATTTCAATTTTAGCATCTTATTCGTGGCACTTATGTTGTGTTTGTTAAAAATAAGGGTTTTTCATGGTTAATCATGCTCTAATATAACAATACATAAGTACAAATATACATTTAATTTAAAAACAGGCCTGGTGGAAAATTACCAGCTCATTACGAACTTCAACTTTAAAACTCAACCCAATTAAATATATGGTTATTAAACACCTGTAAAACTCAACTCGGTGAATTCTTTGGACTTTATTCCATAGTTTATTTCATTTTTAGCATCTTATTTGCTGCATGTTGTGTTTGTTAAAAATAATCAAGAAAACTGTGTTTAGTCATAGTTATCATGCTCTAATATAACAATACATGTACATTTTGGTAACACTTTACAATAAGGTTCATTAGTTAATGTATTAACTAACATGAACTAACAATGAGCAATACATTTGTTACAGTATTTATTAATCTTTGTTAATGTTAGTTAATAATAATCCAGCTGTTCATGTTAGTTCACAGTGCATTATCTAATGTTCACAAATACAACCTTTGATTTTAATAACGTATTAGTAAATGTTGAAATTCATATTACCAAAGATTAATCAATGCTGTAGAAGTATTCTTCATATAGTTCATGTGAACTAAATAATATTAACTAATGAAGCTTAGAGTGTGACCACATTTGAATATAAAACAGGGAATGTCTTGGTGGAAAATGACCGGCTCATTATCTCTTCAGTTTACAGACATTTACTTCAACCTTAAAACTCAAAGCAATTAAAAATACGGCTATAAAACACATGTAAAAATATCAATACAGAAAAAATCCTTCATATTAACAAAGAACTTTCTTTTTTTCCCTTGTTGACAAATGCCAATATTTTAGAGCGATGCTGCAAATGAATCATTGATTCATTGATTCATTGATTCATTTACAGTTTGAACTGATTAATGGGAATGAATGGAACTTTAAAGCAGTTTTTGTTCCTGAAGTTGCAATGATAAGGTAAAGCTTGTTGT